>NC_079196.1:3717617-3787967 GCF_029499605.1 Hyla sarda | reverse complement strand
TACTATAATACTGCTCCTATATACAAGAATATATCTACTATAATACTGCTCCTATATACAAGAATATAACTACTATAATACTGCCCCTACATACAAGAATATAACTACTATAATACTGCTCCTATATACAAGAATATAACTACTATAATACTGCTCCTATATACAAGAATATAACTACTATAATACTGCCCCTATATACAAGAATATAACTACTATAATACTGCTCCTATATACAAGAATATAACTACTATAATACTGCTCCTATATACAAGAATATAACTGCTATAATACTGCCCCTATCTACAAGGATTGGGATTTCTCTTTATACATATGTAATATCCTGTGACTACATTTAACCCCTTCCAGTCTGATCTTGTGGATGATGTAATATTCCATTCTCATCCGTCTCTTCCGTGCAGGAAATGTCGCTGGTAACTGACTGAGCGGCGGATTTGTTTGGCTTTTCCGTATAACATGTTACAGCTCGGCGGGCTCTGACCTCACCTGACATGAGCAGCAGGCGACCCTCCCAGAATCCTCTGCTGCTGCTGCTATACTTTACTGATATCAATAAATTATTTAAAGGGCCAGGTACGAGCAGAAATCACATCCGAACAGAAGAAGGCCTCAGGGGAGATGGTGAAGCAGCCATGTTTTAAAGGGGTCCTCCAGCAGTGTTTCCCAACCAGGGTGCCTCCAGGTGTTGCAAAACTACAACTCCCAGCAAGCCCGGACAGCCGAAGGCTGTCCGGGCATGCTGGGAGTTGTAGTTTTGCAACAGCTGGAGGCACCCTGGTTGGGAAACACTGCATTAGGCTGGGTTCACACCACGTTTTTTGCAGTTCAGTTGCCGTATACGTTTTCCATTTGAAAACCGTATGGAACCGTATTGAAAACCGTACGCCAAAAGATGCATCAGGTTGTATCCGTTTTGCGTTTTTTTTTCCCGTACCCAAAACCGTAGCCTCCTACCACAGTTTTTGGTCTGGGATAAAAACCCGTATTGAAATGTATATTTTATAATATATTATATTATAATTTATTAATTTATTTATTTAATTTTATTTAATTTTATTTATATATATATATATATATATATATATATATATATATATATATATATATATATATATGTGTGTGTGTATGTGTGTGTATATATATATATATATATATATATATATATATATATATATATTTACATTTTTTTATTTTTTTATATTATATTATTATAATTATTATTATTATTTTTTTTTTACATGAGAGTCAATGGAAACCGTACAGAACTGTATGTGCGTACGGTTCCATCCGGTTTGCCCCATACGTTTTTATCTTTTTGCACAGTTTTTTTTTTTCTTGGAATTTCAATCAAATAAGTGAAACTTTATGAAAAGGAATGAAAAGTAAAAAATGTATACTTTTTTTAATAAAAAAAAAAAAAAAAACAGATGCAACCGGATATCATTTTTCAAACCGTATACGGATTAACATTTGTACACACGTTGTGATACAGTTTAGGCTGCGTTCACACGGCCCCCCTAGACCCGTCCCATTCTTCTCCCGTCAAAAATAAAAGCAGACAAAAGAAAAAGGTCAATAATGGATGCAAACGGATGTTATTCATTTGGATCTGATATTGTTCAGTTAATAACCCCCCCCCCCCCCCCACAAAAAAAAAATGTATATCTATTTGATATTTTTTTGCTCTGAGCATGCTCAGATATAAAAGCCGACCAAAGACCGATGCAAATGGTTGACATTAAAGGACAATACGTTTTCCATAGACTTCAATGTTAAATTTACTGTATCCGATTTTTTCTTCCTTTTTCTTTTGAAGGAAAAAAAAATACTGCATGCACAGTCTTCTATTATTAAAAAAAAATTTAAAAAAATTAAAAACGGGAAACGGGTGCAAACGGACGTGAAAGAATTGTAAAAAAAAAATCCCATTGACAAGAATGGGATTTAAAAGATAAATAAATAAAAAACATTTTAACCCCTTTACAGCCAGCAAGAAAGGAACCTGAAACGGGGATGAAATTTTTTTAATTAAATTAAATAACGGGGACAGGCGGCCCGGTTTTGAGGAATCCGTTTTTCATTCAAAAACCTGATACGGGGACTTGTACTGCAAAAACGTGGTGTGAACTTCTAGAGACTGTGCCCCCTCCTCTGTAGTCTTGGAGGAGGACATTGGGGGGGTAGCTCTGTAGATATTGGGGGGACTGCAGGACATTGGGGGGGGGGGGTGACCTATATAATGGAATCCGCAGGCATTTCTGCTACATGTGGCCATTGATGCAGAAGCGTTACAGTGTATCAGGTCACCAGGTGAATAGAATTAGTCAGAGGACATGTTCCAACCCATTGTGAACTAATTCTGGGGGCAGTGAGGAGGCTGAGCGGAGGGAAACGCCCGGGGTGACTGTGAGAATTTGGGATTGTCTATCGGACACACCTCACCGCCATTGTTCTCGCGCAGTCACCTAATATATGGAATCATGGAGAAGGCATGCTGGGGGTTGTAGTTGTTACAAGGGCTGCAGATGACTTCTGTATAAGTTATTTTGGTCTGCTCAGTGCTCCATAATTTACACCGTCCCCGTCAGTAACCATGGTAACCGTGATAGGAGCGTCTGAGAGGGATACAGCCTGTAATGCTGGGTTATTGTATCAGACAATGTATCTCTGGGATATCAGGGAATATAGGACTATAATACCCGCAGTCCAGCCGCTCATTGTCCAGAACTCTGTGTCACCGACAACGAACCGGAGGACTGGACGGACTAATGGATTCCAATACAAGATTCACCTAAAGTTTTACTGATCACGAACCTTCCCCCCAGAATAAGACAACCTGCTGTGTCCGGTCAGCAAACACAACAGCAAGTGCAGCAAAACAAACACTGATCCATTGTATTATCAATATATTGTATATACATCCTGGGAGGTGATCCATTGTATTATCAATATATTGTATATACATCCTGGGAGGTGATCCATTGTATTATCAATATATTGTATATAACATCCTGGAGCGGATACATTGTATTATTAATATATTGTATATACATCCTTGGAGCGGATACATTGTATTATTAATATATTGTATATACATCCTGGAGCGGATACATTGTATTATTAATATATTGTATATACATCCTGGAGCTGATACATTGTATTATTAATATATTGTATATACATCCTGGAGCTGATCCATTGTATTATCAATATATTGTATATACATCCTGGAGCTGATACATTGTATTATTAATATATTGTATATACCTCCTGGAGCTGATCCATTGTATTATCAATATATTTGTATATACATCCTGGAGCTGATACATTGTATTATTAATATATTGTATATACATCCTGGAGCTGATACATTGTATTATTAATATATTGTATATACCTCCTGGAGCTGATCCATTGTATTATCAATATATTGTATATACATCCTGGGAGGTGATACATTGTATTATTAATATATTGTATATACATCCTGGAGCTGATACATTGTATTATTAATATATTGTATATACATCCTGGAGCTGATACAATTGTATTATTAATATATTGTTCATACATCCTGGAGCGGATACATTGTATTATTAATATATTGTATATACATCCTGGAGCTGATACATTGTATTATTAATATATTGTATATACATCCTGGAGCTGATACATTGTATTATTAATATATTGTATATACATCCTGGAGCTGATACATTGTATTATTAATATATTGTATATACATCCTGGAGCTGATACATTGTATTATTAATATATTGTGTATACATCCTGGAGCTGATACATTGTATTATTAATATATTGTATATTACATCCTGGAGCTGATCCATTGTATTATCAATATATTGTATATACATCCTGGAGCTGATACATTGTATTATTAATATATTGTATATACATCCTGGAGCTGATACATTGTATTATTAATATATTGTATATACAATCCTGGAGCGGATCCATTGTATTATCAATATTATTGTATATACATCCTGGAGCTGATACATTGTATTATTAATATATTGTTCATACATCCTGGAGCTGATACATTGTATTATTAATATATTGTATATACATCCTGGGAGGTGATACATTGTATTTATTAATATATTGTTCATACATCCTGGAGCTGATACATTGTATTATTAATATATTGTATATACATCCTGGAGCTGATACATTGTATTATTAATATATTGTATATACATCCTGGAGCTGATACATTGTATTATTAATATATTGTATATACATCCTGGAGCTGATACATTGTATTATTAATATATTGTATATACATCCTGGAGCTGATACATTGTATTATTAATATATTGCATATACATCCTGGGGAGCTGATACATTGTATTATTAATATATTGTATATACATCCTGGAGCTGATACATTGTATTATTAATATATTGTATAACATCCTGGAGCTGATACATTGTATTATTAATATATTGTATATACATCCCTGGAGCTGATCCATTGTATTATCAATATATTGTATATTACATCCTGGAGCTGATACACTGTATTATTAATATATTGTTCATACATTCTGGAGCTGATAACATTGTATTATTAATATATTGTATTGTTCATACGTCCTGGAGCGGATACATTGTATTATTAATATATTGTATTGTTCATACGTCCTGGAGCGGATACAATTTGTATTATTAATATATTGTATATACCTCCTGGAGCTGATACATTGTATCATTAATATATTGTATTGTTCATACATCCTGGTAAGGCTGATACATTGTATTATTAATATATTGTTTCATACATCCTGGAGCTGATACATTGTATTATTAATATATTGTATATACATCCTGGAGCTGATACATTGTATTATTAATATATTGTATATACATCCTGGAGCTGATCCATTGTATTATCAAATATATTGTATATACATCCTGGAGCTTGATACATTGTATTATCAATATATTGTATATACATCCTGGAGCTGATCCATTGTATTATCAATATATTGTATATACATCCTGGAGCTGATCCATTGTTATTATCAATATATTGTATATACATCCTGGGAGATGATACATTGTATTATTAATATATTGTATATACATCCTGGAGCGGATCCATTGTATTATCAATATATTGTATATACATCCTGGAGCTGATACATTGTATTATTAATATATTGTATATACCTCCTGGAGCTGATACATTGTATTATTAATATATTGTATATACATCCTGGGAGGTGATACCTTGTATTATTAATATATTGTATATACATCCTGGGAGGTGATACCTTGTATTATTAATATATTGTATATACATCCTGGGAGCTGATACATTGTATTATTAATATATTGTTCATACATCCTGGAGCTGATACATTGTATTATTAATATATTGTTCATACATCCTGGAGCGGATAACATTGTATTATTAATATATTGTATATACATCCTGGAGCTGATACATTGTATTATTAATATATTGTATATACCTCCTGGAGCTGATACATTGTATTATTAATATATTGTATATACATCCTGGGAGGTGATACATTGTATTATTAATATATTGTATATACATCCCTGGAGCTGATACATTGTATCATTAATATATTGTATATACATCCTAGAGCTGATCCATTGTATTATTAATATATTGTTCATACAATCCTGGAGCTGATACATTGTATTATTAATATATTGTTCATACATCCTGGAGCTGATACATTGTATTATTAATATATTGTTCATACATCCTGGAGCTGATACATTGTATTATAATATATTGTATATACAATCCTGGAGCTGATACATTGTATTATTAATATATTGTATATACATCCTAGAGCTGATCCATTGTATTATTAATATATTGTATTGTTCATACGTTCTAGAGCTGAATACATTGTATTATTAATATATTGTATTGTTCATACGTCCTGGAGCGGATACATTGTATTATTAATATATTGTATATACATCCTGGAGCTGATACATTGTATTATTAATATATTGTTCATACATCCTGGAGCTGATACATTGTATTATTAATATATTGTATATACATCCTGGAGCGGATACATTGTATTATTAATATATTGGTATATACATCCTGGAGCTGATACATTGTATTATTAATATATTGTATATACCTCCTGGAGCTGATACATTGTATTATTAATATATTGTATATACATCCTGGGAGGTGATACATTGTATTATTAATATATTGTATATACATCCTGGAGCTGATACATTGTTATCATTAATATACTGTATTGTTCATACATCCTGGAGCTGATACATTGTATTATTAATATATTGTTCATACATCCTGGAGCTGATACATTGTATTATTAATATATTTGTATATACATCCTGGAGCTGATACATTGTATTATTAATATATTGTATATACATCCTGGGAGGTGATACATTGTATTATTAATATATTGTATATACATCCTGGAGCTGATACATTGTATCATTAATATACTGTATTGTTCATACATCCTGGAGCTGATACATTGTATTATTAATATATTGTATATACATCCTGGAGCTGATACATTGTATTATTAATATATTGTATATACATCCTGGAGCTGATACATTGTATTATTAATATATTGTATATACATCCTAGAGCTGATCCATTGTATTATTAATATATTGTATTGTTCATACGTTCTAGAGCTGATACATTGTATTATTAATATATTGTATATACATCCTGGAGCTGATACATTGTATTATTAATATATTGTATATACATCCTGGAGTTGATACATTGTATTATTAATATATTGTATATACATCCTGGAGCTGATACATTGTATTATTAATATATTGTATATACCTCCTGGAGCTGATACATTGTATTATTAATATATTGTATATACATCCTGGGAGGTGATACATTGTATTATTAATATATTGTATATACATCCTGGAGTTGATACATTGTATTATTAATATATTGTATATACATCCTGGAGCTGATACATTGTATCATTAATATATTGTATTGTTCATACATCCTGGAGCTGATACATTGTATTATTAATATATTGTATATACATCCTGGAGCTGATACATTGTATTATTAATATATTGTATATACATCCTAGAGCTGATCCATTGTATTATCAATATATTGTATTGTTCATACGTCCTGGAGCGGATACATTGTATCATTCTGAGTATGAACTGGATTCTTCCTTTAGTTACTAGATATTGGCCCAGATTTACCAATCTACAGGAGACAGAAAGGCGTCTTATTTGCCCATCAGCTTTTATTTTTTCAGAGCAAAGAATGTATCAGTGATAGGATAGAGCGTCCATCTAATACCACCACACAGTGCCCAAATTATACTACCACCATACAGTGCCCATATTATACTACCACCATTAATACTACCACCATACAGTGCCCATATTATACTACCACCACACAGTGCCCATATTATACCACCACCACAGTGCCCATATTATACTACCACCATACAGTGCCCATATTATACTACCACCACACAGTGCCCATATTATACTACCACCACAGTGCCCATATTATACTACCACCATACAGTGCCCATATTATACTACCACCATTCATACTACCACCACACAGTGCCCATATTATACTACCACCATTCATACTATCACCATACAGTGCCCATATTATACTACCACCACACAGTGCCCATATTATACTACCACCACACAGTGCCCATATTATACTACCACCATTCATACTATCACCACACAGTGCCCATATTATACTACCACCATTAATACTACCACCACACAGTGCCCATATTATACTACCACCATTAATACTATCACCATACAGTGCCCATATTATACTACCACCATTAATACTACCACCACACAGTGCCCATATTATACTACCACCATTAATACTACCACCACACAGTGCCCATATTATACTACCACCACACAGTGCCCATATTATACTACCACCATTCATACTATCACCATACAGTGCCCATATTATACTACCACCATTAATACTACCACCACACAGTGCCCATATTATACTACCACCATTAATACTATCACCATACAGTGCCCATATTATACTACCACCATTCATACTATCACCATACAGTGCCCATATTATACTACCACCATTAATACTACCACCACACAGTGCCCATATTATACTACCACCATTAATACTACCACCACACAGTGCCCATATTATACTACCACCATTAATACTACCGCCACACAGTGCCCATATTATACTACCACCATTAATACTACCACCACACAGTGCCCATATTATACTACCACCATTAATACTACCACCATACAGTGGCCATATTATACTACCACCACCATACAGTGCCCATATTATACTACCACCACCATACAGTGGCCATATTATACCACCACCATATAGTGGCCATATTATACCACCACCATACAGTGGCCATATTATACCACCACCATACAGTGGCCATATTATACTACCACCACCATACAGTGGCCATATTATACCACCACCATACAGTGGCCATATTATACCACCACCATACAGTGGCCATATTATACCACCACCATACAGTGGCCATATTATACCACCACCATATAGTGGCCATATTATACTACCACCACCATATAGTGGCCATATTATACTACCACCACCATATAGTGGCCATATTATACTACCACCACCATATAGTGGCCATATTATACCACCACCATACAGTGGCCATATTATACCACCACCATACAGTGGCCATATTATACCACCACCACCATACAGTGGCCATATTATACCACCACCACCATACAGTGGCCATATTATACCACCACCACCATACAGTGGCCATATTATACCACCACCATACAGTGCTCATATTATACTACCACCACCATACAGTGGCCATATTATACTACCACCACCATACAGTGGCCATATTATACCACCACCATACAGTGGCCATATTATACCACCACCATACAGTGGCCATATTATACCACCACCATACAGTGGCCATATTATACCACCACCATACAGTGGCCATATTATACCACCACCATACAGTGCTCATATTATACCACCACCATACAGTGCTCATATTATACCACCACCATACAGTGGCCATATTATACCACCACCATACAGTGGCCATATTATACCACCACCATATAGTGGCCATATTATACCACCACCATATAGTGGCCATATTATACTACCACCACCATATAGTGGCCATATTATACTACCACCACCATATAGTGGCCATATTATACCACCACCATACAGTGGCCATATTATACCACCACCATACAGTGGCCATATTATACCACCACCATACAGTGGCCATATTATACCACCACCACCATACAGTGGCCATATTATACCACCACCACCATACAGTGGCCATATTATACCACCACCATACAGTGCTCATATTATACTACCACCACCATACAGTGGCCATATTATACTACCACCACCATACAGTGGCCATATTATACCACCACCATACAGTGGCCATATTATACCACCACCATACAGTGGCCATATTATACCACCACCATACAGTGGCCATATTATACCACCACCATACAGTGGCCATATTATACCACCACCATACAGTGCTCATATTATACCACCACCATACAGTGCTCATATTATACCACCACCATACAGTGGCCATATTATACTACCACCATACAGTGGCCATATTATACCACCACCATACAGTGGCCATATTATACCACCACCATACAGTGGCCATATTATACCACCACCATACAGTGCTCATATTATACCACCACCATACAGTGGCCATATTATACCACCACTATACAGTGGCCATATTATACCACCACACAGTGCCCATATAATACTACCACCATACAGTGCCCATATAATACCACCACCATAGAGTGTCCATATAATATTACCACCATAGAGTGTCCATATAATATTACCACCATACAGTGTCCATATAATATTACCACCATACAGTGTCCATATAATATTACCACCATACAGTGTCCATATTATACCACCACCATACAGTGCCCATATAATACCAACACGGCTCATCTAATACCACCAAACAGTGCTCATATAATACTCCCATACAATGTATCAACATTAAACGAGAACTCCGGGGAACCAAACTTAGACACTTTGGGGGGGGGGGGGGGAAGGGAAGTGGGTGAGGGTTGTCCTCCATTCTGAATCTGCTCCCCAAAATCAGAGATTCTCTTACCCAATGGTTTATGACCGCTCATCTTTGGAGGTTTCACCAGCACATTTGTGGTGTCCCGGTACCGTATTTCATACGTTACCTTGTGGTGAGGTCCCCAAAGACAGAGTCCCTAGGAACAGTGGGGGTCCTCTACCTTAGCTAGCCCCTCGTCACCCCATAGTTAGTTAATATTTATGTAAATAAATATGTAAAATATGTATTCAAGATTCCTACCTTGTTTGCGTCGCAGGACCTGCGGGTCATGTGACTTAGTTCAGAACTCTATGGTTTGCTGAAGGACCTTTGGTGGTTCTCATGACATGTGATCACCCACAATGCAATGTAACGGTGAGTGACAGCTGATTGGACCAATCCAATACGGCCAGCCCCCGCCCATATAAGGGAGCTGCGCCATCTTGTCTCTCTCTTGCTGACTCTGGACGAGGTAGGACCTCCGCAGCTTACAAGACAATTACTAGGCCAAAGCCTGCGCTGGAGACGGATAGTTCTTACAATTCCCCGCTATCTCCGCAAGATCTCCGGACCTAATCCAACCCCTAAATCCAGCGGATCTATACAATTACAATCCTCATAATCTAAAGAGAACTCTCCAGTCCTAAGCATCTGTCAGTCACTGCTGTGCTGTCTATATAGACTCTGTTATCTGGACTGTTACCGTTATTGCAAATGCAGAAAATCTTCAGTAAAGATTCCGCAAGTTTTAAGTTCAGCACTGCTGTGGACAATTTATTTATTTCACACTCACCTATCGCTCTTGGGAAGGGTGGCGATAGGCCCAGCATCACTAGAGTTTTAACCCCGCACCCTGGCGTCACGAGTGACAAGGGTTAACAGCGCCCTTTCAGTATCTAGAGCAGCCAACACCCCAACTAACCTACACCCCACAAGGCTTTCCATACAGTTCCTCACCACACATTGCTGGGTGGGGAGATGGCAATAGCCCTTTAATGATTTCACATACAGATGTAGCAGAGCTCAGTTTGTCACTTCGCTGTCTAGGATTCACCCAGAATAAATTAGGAATATTGGGGATATCTGCCGTGTTCCTGAGCCATTCCCCAGATGTCAGAGCTGCCAAAATGTGAGGATTTAATGACTATAAACCAAACCTCTCCCAGCTGTCCCTAAAAAGCCCGGAATCCAAAACAATATAGGAAAACCAGATGTTTGAGCGCAGTCCCGGGGAACGTCGTTCTGCTGTAACATGCGGCGCTGACAGTGAATCATCTTTTCCAAAATGTTAAAACATTTCCGGAAGGACGAGGAAGTGAAAGCTCACAAACAAGTTTTAAAAGGTAAAAAGGTTCCTCTAAAAAGCCTAAAAATGTTATGGGAGAACCCAGCACCAACACAGACGCCTATGGGGTAGTTTTGCAACAGCTGGAGACACACTGGGAGGTGTAGTTTTGCAACAGCTGGAGACACACTGGGAGGTGTAGTTTTGCAACAGCTGGAGGCACGCTGGGAGGTGTAGTTTTGCAACAGCTGGAGGCACACTGTTTTTCAAACAGTGTTCCTCTAGCTGTTGCAAAACTACACCTCCCAGCGTGCCTCCAGCTGTTGCAAAACTACATCTCCCAGCGTGCCCCGCTGCTTTGGTAAAGGCCGGCATCCCCCATATATGACCTCCAGTGGACATTGATACAACTGTTGGCGGTTTTATTTGACCAGGATAAATAATGGCGTCCTCTCTGTTGATTTGCGCTTTTAGATAGATATTGAACGTTCTGGGATTTTCCTTCCCGGCCCGGCGATCCTCCATGTCCTCCGCCTGCGCTCATCACTGGATCAGACGCCATTCTTTTGTCTATAAATAGATGGTTTCCATGGTGGAAGGTTGAAAAAGATGATCCGAGGCGGAATCTCCCATATAGGATATCGGGAACAAGAAAGGATTCTGGTTTATATAAACAGGGGGGAAAAAATAATAATCCGGGGCCCAAACACTGTCAGGGGACACCAGATAAAAACATCAGCTAGAAGGTATACAGAATATATATATATATATACATAGATTATCACAAGAATCTGCACAACTGCAGCATACAATGCCCAGCAACCAATTATCATCATACAGTGCTCACACAATACCCCCGCCATACAGTGCTCACACACAAGACCCCCGCCATACAGTGCTCACACACAAGACCCCCGCCATACAGTGCTCACACACACAATACCCCCGCCATACAGTGCTCACACAATACCCCCGCCATACAGTGCTCACACACAAGACCCCCGCCATACAGTGCTCACACACAAGACCCCCGCCATACAGTGCTCACACACAAGACCCCCGCCATACAGTGCTCACACACAATACCCCCGCCATACAGTGCTCACACACAAGACCCCCGCCATACAGTGCTCACACACAAGACCCCCGCCATACAGTGCTCACACACAAGACCCCCGCCATACAGTGCTCACACACAAGACCCCCGCCATACAGTGCTCACACACAAGACCCCCGCCATACAGTGCTCACACACAAGACCCCCGCCATACAGTGCTCACACACAAGACCCCCGCCATACAGTGCTCACACACAAGACCCCCGCCATACAGTGCTCACACACAAGACCCCCGCCATACAGTGCTCACACACAATACCCCCGCCATACAGTGCTCACACACAATACCCCCGCCATACAGTGCTCAGACAATACCCCCGCCATACAGTGCTCAGACAATACCCCCGCCATACAGTGCTCACACAAGACCCCCGCCATACAGTGCTCACACAAGACCCCCGCCATACAGTGCACACACACACACACACACACACACAATACCCCCGCCATACAGTGCACACACACAATACCCCCGCCATACAGTGCACACACACAATACCCCCGCCATACAGTGCACACACACAATACCCCCGCCATACAGTGCACACACACAATACCCCCGCCATACAGTGCTCACACAATACCCCCGCCATACAGTGCACACACAATACCCCCGCCATACAGTGCACACACAATACCCCCGCCATACAGTGCACACACAATACCCCCGCCATACAGTGCACACACAATACCCCCGCCATACTGTGCTCACACAATACCCCCGCCATACTGTGCTCACACAATACCCCCGCCATACTGTGCTCACACAATACCCCCGCCATACAGTGCACACACAATACCCCCGCCATACAGTGCACACACAATACCCCCGCCATACAGTGCACACACAATACCCCCGCCATACAGTGCACACACAATACCCCCGCCATACAGTGCACACACAATACCCCCGCCATACAGTGCTCACACAATACCCCCGCCATACAGTGCTCACACAATACCCCCGCCATACAGTGCTCACACAATACCCCCGCCATACAGTGCTCACACAATACCCCCGCCATACAGTGCTCACACAATACCCCTGCCATACAGTGCTCACACAATACCCCCGCCATACAGTGCTCACACAATACCCCCGCCATACAGTGCTCACACAATACCCCCGCCATACAGTGCTCACACAATACCCCCGCCATACAGTGCTCACACAATACCCCCGCCATACAGTGCTCACACAATACCCCCGCCATACTGTGCTCAAACAATACCCCCGCCATACTGTGCTCACACAATACCCCCGCCATACTGTGCTCACACAATACAACACCAATACCACTATACAGTGTCAATATAATACCACTGCCATATAGTACCGCCATACCGTGCCCCAAAAAAAAATACTATCTCATACCACCATAATACAGTGCACAAATACCACTATACAGTGCCCCTATAATACCAACATTCAGTGCCCCTATAATACCACCACCATAGAGTACCCATATAATAAACACCCCTATACTGTGCCCATATAATTCCACTACCATACAGTGCCCATAATACACCACTATACAGTGCCAATATAATACCAACATTCAGTGCCCATATAATTCCACCACCATACAGTGCCCATATAAATACCACCCCCATACAGTGCTCATATAATACCACCCCCATACAGTGCTCATATAATACCACCCCCATACAGTGCTCATATAATACCACCCCCATACAGTGCTCATATAATACCACCCCCTTACAGTGCTCATATAATACCACCCCCTTACAGTGCTCATATAATACCACCCCCATACAGTGCTCATATAATACCACCCCCATACAGTGCTCATATAATACCACCCCCATACAGTGCTCATATAATACTACCACCATACAGTGCTCATATAATACTACCACCATACAGTGCTCATATAATACTACCACCATACAGTGCTCATATAATACTACCACCATACAGTGCTCATATAATACTACCACCATACAGTGCTCATATAATACTACCACCATACAGTGCTCATATAATACTACCACCATACAGTGCTCATATAAATACTACCACCATACAGTGCTCATATAATACTACCACCATACAGTGCTCATATAATACCACCACCATACAGTACTCATACTACCACCATACAGTGCTCATATAATACCACCCCCATACAGTGCTCATATAATACCACCCCCATACAGTGCTCATATAATACCACCCCCATACAGTGCTCATATAATACCACCCCCATACAGTGCCTATATAATATCACCACCATACAGTGCACACATTGTACCACCATACAGTGCTCATATAATACCACCCCCATACAGTGCTCATATAATACCACCCCCATACAGTGCTCATATAATACCACCCCCATACAGTGCTCATATAATACCACCCCCATACAGTGCTCATATAATACCACCCCCATACAGTGCTCATATAATACCACCCCCATACAGTGCCTATATAATATCACCACCATACAGTGCACACATTGTACCACCATACAGTGCCCAAATATTATACTATACAGTGTTCATATACTACCACCATACCAGAGAAAAGAGACCTCAGATGTGATGATATAAACAGCGTCAAGCGCCAATTGTCACATCCGGTGACTTCTCACGTAAAGCGAATTATTAAAAACTTCTATTATTAGAGACGACGACTTCATTCAGCTCGTGTGGACAGAGGATCAGGCAAAGGAAGGTGCAACCCAACCAGGGGGCCTCCAGCTGTTGCAAAACTACAACTCCCAGCATGCCCGGACAGCCATTGGCTGCAGCCAAGACCCCCCTTCCCCCCGTGTGACCGCGGCCTCACCGCCCCTCCATCTGTGCCGCCATCTACTGCTGATTTATCACCCACAAGACCTTGATATAGTGACAAAACTGTTAACACGAATCACAAGAAGCGAAGACGGATCCATAGATCGGGATCAACCGCGCAGTCCGGTCCTTAGTGCAGAGCGAACGCAAAGGGGTGAAGGAGAGGGGACCCCAATCAGCGGCACAAAGGGGGTCAAGGGGTCAACAACGGCTCAACTGTGCTGTGCACTACAGCTCTGCTCTATTCACTTCAATGGGACCGTACAACTGCGCATGACCATGTGACCACAGGCTGGACCCCTCCAATCACACCGATCCGTGAAGAAAAATTATTTCACATTCTATCTGGATGACAACATGGCCGCCAACATCACCATCACCGCCATCACCCCCAGCACCACCATCACCCCCAGCACCACCATCACCCCTAGCACCACCGTCAGCACCACCATCACCGCCAGCACCACCACCATCACCGCCAGCACCACCACCATCACCACCACCATCACCGCCAGCACCACCACCATCACCGCCACCGCCAGCACCACCGCCATCACCGCCAGCACCACCACCATCACCGCCAGGACCACCGCCAGCACCACCACCATCACCCCCAGCACCACCATCACCACCAGCACCACCACCATCACCGCCATCACCCCCAGCACCACCATCACCGCCATCACCCCCAGCACCACCATCACCGCCATCACCCCCAGCACCACCGTCAGCACCACCATCACCGCCAGCACCACCACCATCACCGCCATCACCCCCAGCACCACCATCACCCCCAGCACCACCATCACCGCCATCACCCCCAGCACCACCGTCAGCACCACCATCACCGCCAGCACCACCACCATCACCGCCAGCACCACCACCATCACCGCCAGCACCACCACCATCACCGCCAGGACCACCGCCAGCACCACCACCATCACCGCCAGGACCACCGCCAGCACCACCACCATCACCCCCAGCACCACCACCATCACCGCCATCACCCCCAGCACCACCATCACCGCCAGCACCACCACCATCACCCCCAGCACCACCACCATCACCCCCAGCACCACCATCACCGCCAGGACCACCCCCAGCAACACCACCATCACCCCCACCACCGTCACCCGCAGCATCACCGCCATCACCGCCATTACCACCGCCACCATCACCATCATCATCACCGCCAGCACCACCACCATCATCACCGCCAGCACCACCACCATCATCGCCACCAGCACCACCACCGCCATCGCCGCCAGCACCACCGCCATCGCCACCGCCGCCAACACCACCGCCAACACCACCGCCAACACCACCATCACCGCCAACACCACCATCACCGCCAACACCACCATCACCGCCAACACCACCATCACCATCACCGCCACCATCACCGCCAGGACCCCCATCATCCCCATCACCGCTCCCCCAATGGTTGTTACATTGTCTCATTCATATAGATACAAAATAACCGTATGAAAACCTCCAAAGTAATGAAAACGACCACAGGGGGGGGGGGGGGCGGCGCACTAGAGACCCCAATAATGTTACCGTCTGTTTAATCTTTATCTGCATAAACACATTATTTTCCTCCAGAGCTGCATTCATAATTCTGTAGTTTCAGAGCTGAAATCTCCCAAGTATCTCTTCTAATTCAGTGTCTGCACAGAGATGACATTGTCCCTCATTTACTATTCTAAACCGACCTCTTTTGTCGGGTTTTTTTGGCGCATCTTTGTCTGCGCCATGTAGTAGACATCATGCGCCAGTCTGCGACACGATGCAACATTTTTTCCCGACGGACCCGATGTGGATTCTCCCAAACCCGAAAAAGAGGCGTAACCCGACATTTCTGAGCTTTCCCACAAATTTATAAAGGTTTCCAACCCGAATTTGTTGAATTGTTGTGGATTTTTTCCCGACAACTCAGAGGAGATGGAAACCAAAACCAACAAAACCCACGTGCGACAAACAGGATGCGACATAATAATAAATACCGGGGAAAAAGCAACATAATAATAAATACCAGGGAAAAAAGCAGTCGGGTAAGAAAGCAACATAGACTTACAACCCGATATTCTAAGTAAATAAGAGCCAATGTGTACATACATTACTAATAAGTTACATATCATGTAGCATTGTACGTAGTGACCTCACCAGCAGAATAGTGAGTACAGCTCTGGAGTATAATACAGGATATAACTCAGGATCAGTACAGGATAAGTAATGTAATGTATGTACACAGTGACCTCACCAGCAGAATAGTGAGTACAGCTCTGGAGTATAATACAGGATATAACTCAGGATCAGTACAGGATAAGTAATGTAATGTATGTACACAGTGATCTCACCAGCAGAATAGTGAGTACAGCTCTGGAGTATAATACAGGATATAACTCAGGATCAGTACAGGATAAGTAATGTAATGTATGTACACAGTGACCTCACCAGCAGAATAGTGAGTACAGCTCTGGAGTATAATACAGGATATAACTCAGGATCAGTACAGGATAAGTAATGTAATGTATGTACACAGTGACCTCACCAGCAGAATAGTGAGTGCAGCTCTGGGGTATAATACAGGATATAACTCTGGATCAGTACAGGATAAGTAATGTAATGTATATACACAGTGACCTCACCAGCAGAATAGTGAGTACAGCTCTGGAGTATAATACAGGATATAACTCAGGATCAGTACAGGATAAGTAATGTATTGTATGTACACAGTGACCTCACCAGCAGAATAGTGAGTACAGCTCTGGAGTATAATACAGGATATAACTCAGGATCAGTACAGGATAAGTAATGTAATGTATATACACAGTGACCTCACCAGCAGAATAGTGAGTACAGCTCTGGAGTATAATACAGGATATAACTCAGGATCAGTACAGGATAAGTAATGTATTGTATGTACACAGTGACCTCACCAGCAGAATAGTGAGTACAGCTCTGGAGTATAATACAGGATATAACTCAGGATCAGTACAGGATAAGTAATGTAATGTATATACACAGTGACGTCACCAGCAGAATAGTGAGTACAGCTCTGGGGTATAATACAGGATATAACTCAGGATCAGTACAGGATAAGTAATGTAATGTATGTACACAGTGACCTCACCAGCAGAATAGTGAGTACAGCTCTGGAGTATAATACAGGATATAACTCAGGATCAGTACAGGATAAGTAATGTATGTACACAGTGACCTCACCAGCAGAATAGTGAGTGCAGCTCTGGAGTATAATACAGGATGTTTCCATCTTTCTCTTTTATATTTATTCCCTTATAGTTTCCCGTGATATACAGATCAGTGTTCTATTCCAGCTGTAGTTTTGGCCGCCATCATGGTACAGATCTCGGCCTCTCACATGACAGGATCAGGTTGAGTCTCAGCAGTTTTATTTTTACATCTGGATTTGGTTACAAGGTCTGAGGATCTGATCTTCACTGAAGAGAAAAGAAAGTAACATGGAGTCAGCGGACGTCTATCTGTCCTGTTCTCACCAGGATCCACCTTATAGGGCATCTGCAGCAGAAGACAACGTATCCCCCGTCCACAGGATAGGAGACAAGTGTTTGATCGCGGGGGTCCGACTGCTGGGACCCCTCACGGCTCTCCTGTGTCAGAGGAGTGTCGGCCGCAGTGTGATGTCGCGGCCGAGACGCCTCCTCCATGTACCTCTATTTCCTTTAAGGGCCGGTTCATACTCACAGGATCTGCTGAATATTTTATGCAGCTGATTTTTCTACCCATTAACTTCAATAATCAGCTGCAGAAAATTTGCGCAGATCCTGTACGTGTGAACGGACCCTAAAACATCATCTCCAGGTTCAGACCAGATACAATATACAATATATAATATATGTGTATATCTATAGATATATAGAAAGTCCATGTAAAGCAGCACATCCAGACAAAGGAGAGTGGGTGCAGGCACATTAGGACCTCGGTGCCGCCCACCAAATTAGTGTAAAAAGAGAACTGTTTTTTATTCCATGATGAAGTTGACAACGTTTCGACGATCTCTCACCACCATGTTCGGTGAGAAATCGTCGAAACGTTGTCAACTTCCTCATGGAATAAAAAACAGTTTTTTTTTTTTTTTTTTTTACACTAATTTAGTGTGTTGGCACCCCTGCAATTTTTCAATAAAATGAAGTATTTCTCACAGAAAAGGATTCCTATAACCATCAATAAGCTTCTTACACCTCTCAGCCGGAATGTTGGACCACTCTTCCTATAACCATCAATAAGCTTCTTACACCTCTCAGCCGGAATGTTGGACCACTCTTCCTATAACCATCAATAAGCTTCTTACACCTCTCAGCCGGAATGTTGGACCACTCTTCCTATAACCATCAATAAGCTTCTTACACCTCTCAGCCGGAATGTTGGACCACTCTTCCTATAACCATCAATAAGCTTCTTACACCTCTCAGCCGGAATGTTGGACCACTCTTCCTTTACAAACTGCTCCTGGTCTCTTATTGGAAGGCGCCTTTTCCCAACAGTAATTATAAGATCTCTCCACAGGTGATCAATGGGATTTAGATCTGGACTCATTGCTGACACTTCAGAACTCTCCAGCGCTTTGTTGTCATCCATTTCTGGGGCTTTTTGACGTATGTTTGGGGTCATTGTCCTACTGGAAGACCCAAGATCTCGGACACAAACCCAGCTTTCTGACACTGGGCTGTACAGTGCGACCCAAAACCCATTGGTAATCCTCAGATTTCATGATGTCTTGTACACATTCAAGGCCCCCAGTGCCAGAGGCAGCAAAACAACCCAAAACATCACTGACCTCCCCCATATGTCACTGTAGGTACTGTGTTCTTTTCTTTGTAGGCCTCATTCCGTTTTCGGTAAACAGTAGAATGATGCGCTTTACCAAAAATCTCTATCTTGTCTCATCTGTCCACAAGACGTTTTCCCAGAAGGATTTTGGTAAAATGTAGTCTTACTTTTTTTATGCCTCTGTGTCAGCAGTGGGGTCCCTCCTGGGTCTCCGCCATAGTGGGGTCCCTCCTGGGTCTCCGCCATAGTGGGGTCCCTCCTGGGTCTCCGCCATAGTGGGGTCCCTCCTGGGTCTCCGCCATAGTGGGGTCCCTCCTGGGTCTCCGCCATAGTGGGGTCCCTCCTGGGTCTCCGCCATAGTGGGGTCCCTCCTGGGTCTCCGCCATAGTGGGGTCCCTCCTGGGTCTCCGCCATAGTGGGGTCCCTCCTGGGTCTCCGCCATAGTGGGGTCCCTCCTGGGTCTCCGCCATAGTGGGGTCCCTCCTGGGTCTCCGCCATAGTGGGGTCCCTCCTGGGTCTCCGCCATAGTGGGGTCCCTCCTGGGTCTCCGCCATAGTGGGGTCCCTCCTGGGTCTCCGCCATAGTGGGGTCCCTCCTGGGTCTCCGCCATAGTGGGGTCCCTCCTGGGTCTCCGCCATAGTGGGGTCCCTCCTGGGTCTCCGCCATAGTGGGGTCCCTCCTGGGTCTCCGCCATAGTGGGGTCCCTCCTGGGTCTCCGCCATAGTGGGGTCCCTCCTGGGTCTCCGCCATAGTGGGGTCCCTCCTGGGTCTCCGCCATAGTGGGGTCCCTCCTGGGTCTCCGCCATAGTGGGGTCCCTCCTGGGTCTCCGCCATAGTGGGGTCCCTCCTGGGTCTCCGCCATAGTGGGGTCCCTCCTGGGTCTCCGCCATAGTGGGGTCCCTCCTGGGTCTCCGCCATAGTGGGGTCCCTCCTGGGTCTCCGCCATAGTGGGGTCCCTCCTGGGTCTCCGCCATAGTGGGGTCCCTCCTGGGTCTCCGCCATAGTGGGGTCCCTCCTGGGTCTCCGCCATAGTGGGGTCCCTCCTGGGTCTCCGCCATAGTGGGGTCCCTCCTGGGTCTCCGCCATAGTGGGGTCCCTCCTGGGTCTCCGCCATAGTGGGGTCCCTCCTGGGTCTCCGCCATAGTGGGGTCCCCCTGGGTCTCCGCCATAGTGGGGTCCTCCTGGGTCTCCGCCATAGTGGGGTCCTCCTGGGTCTCCGCCATAGTGGGGTCCTCCTGGGTCTCCGCCATAGTGGGGTCCTCCTGGGTCTCCGCCATAGTGGGGTCCTCCTGGGTCTCCGCCATAGTGGGGTCCTCCTGGGTCTCCGCCATAGTGGGGTCCTCCTGGGTCTCCGCCATAGTGGGGTCCTCCTGGGTCTCCGCCATAGTGGGGTCCTCCTGGGTCTCCGCCATAGTGGGGTCCTCCTGGGTCTCCGCCATAGTGGGGTCCTCCTGGGTCTCCGCCATAGTGGGGTCCTCCTGGGTCTCCGCCATAGTGGGGTCCTCCTGGGTCTCCGCCATAGTGGGGTCCTCCTGGGTCTCCGCCATAGTGGGGTCCTCCTGGGTCTCCGCCATAGTGGGGTCCTCCTGGGTCTCCGCCATAGTGGGGTCCTCCTGGGTCTCCTCCATAGTGGGGTCCTCCTGGGTCTCCGCCATAGTGGGGTCCTCCTGGGTCTCCGCCATAGTGGGGTCCTCCTGGGTCTCCGCCATAGTGGGGTCCTCCTGGGTCTCCACCATAGTGGGGTCCCTTTTGGTTTAGTTCCAGTACACACAAAGGGAATAAACCTGTGTTACTGCAATCCTTTCCTGTGAGAAATACTTCACTTTATAGAAAAAAAAGACAATTCTAGAAACAATAATATATATATTACACATACACATATATATACACATACATATACACACACATATATATATATAACATCCTGTGTGGATTCCTGGGTCACAGCCAATCCTATACTCCAGTCACCTCCAGAGCTGTAATCTATACTCCGCTCATTCACAACCCAAACCCCTTGACTCACAAGTAGGGTTGGCACCTTTCTTGCGCCCGATCTGTAGTTTTAAACAGAACCATTTTTTTTTATTTTTTTATTTTCTGGGGGGGACTTTTTGATCACTTTTTTCTTAATTTTTTTTTCTATTAAATTCGGAAGTTGCAGTTAGTTACCAACTACAACTCCCAGCATGCCTTGATACAGCCTGTGGCTCAGCAGCTGCCCCAAATGAAAACTACAACTCCCAGCAAGTTGGACTATATAGTAGTATATAGTATAGATCAGTGTTTCCCAACCAGGGGTGCCTCCAGCTGTTGTATGACTACAACTCTCAGCATGTTGGACTATATAGTAGTATATAATATAGGTCAGTGCTTCCCAACCAGAGGTGCCTCCAGCTGTTGTATGACTACAATTCCCAGCACGCCCGGACTGCAGCGGGAATGCTGGGAGTTGTAGTTTTGCAACAGCTGGAGGTGCTCTGGTGGGGAAACACTGGTATACATTATGGTACAACATCCCGGGAGTTGGGGGATTGGTTGGATAAATACCGGTCATTGCATTGCCGGCAAATACCGACAGGGTGGCCAAAATTCGGTAAAATACCATTCGGGTAGCAACCCTACTCACAAGTGATCCAGGTGGATGCCCAATAGTTTACATTAAAATCTGCAGCATCAAATCTTGCACGGCAAATATGTGCAGGATACTGAACGTGTACACTAAGGGTAGGTCACATGGTACGGAGAGGCAGATGACACGGAGCTGCGCGGCTGTAGTAAACTGAGCGCATGCATGGGGGCTGCGGAGGTGGTGCTGACTGGGCAGGTGCTTTGGATATGCAGCGGGTGCTTTGGATGCTGGCTACCAACTTTCTTGCAGCGGGCAGAGTGGCGCCCCCATTAAGAGGTCACTCTAGGCAGCTGCCTATTTTGCCTATAGGCAGAACTGGCCCTGTTCATACTGAGCTTTCTGGTTCCTGAATAGAATGTGAGAACTGCAGTAAAGACTGTAACACGATAAACCCTAGGAGTGAGCAGAGACGGGAAATACAAAGTAGAGTTACAATACACGACATTCAGGATCCATGGAAAGCCGCCTGCACTCGCTGTAGGGATCCCTGAAGGTAAGAAGAAGAATCTACGCAATTTCGTCTCCGCACTTTGTCCTTGAGGACGGAGAAGAAGAACTTTTGGCTCAGAATTTTTTTTTCCATTGAAACATTGACTGACTGCAGAGCTGAATGTAAGAAGAATGTTCCATCTATAGAGCGAATCCTGGAGGAGACGTAACGCAGGACACATGGGGGCCGCACCGTCCACTGAGGGGGACACAGACGAGATGGGAACCGACCAATCACAACATCATCTCATCAAGATTTTATTTCATTGTTTACAAATATTTGGTGATGTTTTTATTTTCTAAAGTTTCTTGTTATTATTTATATAAAAATAATAATAATCCTGATATCGTTCACTAAGCCTAATAATAAGCCGACTGCTCCTGTTCTGTAGAGATCACTGCTCTGCATTATCTGAGACAATCTTAAAGGGGTACTCCGCTGCTCAGCATTTGGAACAAACTGTTCTGAATGCTGGAGTCGGCAGCCCGTGATGTCATAGCCCCGCCCCCTCAATGCAAGTCTATTTTTTTGTTCCAAAGCTGAGCAGCTGAGTACCCCTTTAATGACAGATGACACAGGATCCACCATTCACAATAGGTGATCAGTAGAATGATCTCTGCTCAGGTTACAGAGCATGCCCACAATCCTCTTCCATATAATTCAGTAGGTGATTGTCAAAGCTCCCCTTCTCCCCTCCCTGTACAATGACCTCTACTCAGGTTACAGAGCATGCCCACAACACTCTCCCATAGAAGTTAATAGGTGATGGTCACAACTCCCCTCCTCCCACTCCCTGGTTACAGAGCATGCCCACAACATTCTCCTATAGAAAGCAAGGTCATCTCCTGACACCAGTTTCCTACGGTCCATGTGGCTCCTCGTAACTAGAGATGAGCGAACTTACAGTAAATTCAATTTGTCGCGAACTTCTCAGCTCGGCAGTTGATGACTTATCCTGCATAAATGAGTTCAGCTTTCAGGTGGGCTGGAAAAGGTGGATGCAGTCCTAGGAAAGAGTCTCCTAGGACTGTATCCACCTTTTCCAGCCCACGGGAGTACCGGAAAGCTGAACTAATTTATGCAGGAAAAGTCAACAACTGCCGAGTCGAGAAGTTCGTGACGAATCGAATTTACTGTAAGTTCGCTCATCTCTACTCGTAACTGTAGAGATGTCGTTCGTATAGTCAAATGCATCTATATGGGCCTCTAATATAAAGATCAAGGTGTCCAGTAATCTCCGGCCGGGCTGTGCGGCTCTATACATCTATTTGATATAAATTAGATTGTGTTATATTGTTTCTTCTTCACTTATCTACTCACAAAAACAATAAAAAGTATAATACTGCCACAGGGTGCCACTGCCTACATAACAATACAAATATTGTTTTATGTAGTTCATTCATCAAATAAAACGACTACATGACCATCATGTTACATAGCGGCTATAGAAAAAGCACCATATAGTGCCCATATAATAGTGACATACAGTGCATATATAACACCGTACAGTGCCTACACAGTCTGTAAGGAGCCTAAATAACACCACCTCATACGGCCCCTATACAACGCCACCACCACCACATACGGCCCCTATACAACACCGCCACCACCACATACGGCCCCTATACAACACCACCACCACATACGGCCCCTATACACCACCACATACGGCCCCTAGACACCGCCACCACCACATACGGCCCCTATACAACACCACCACCACATACGGCCCCTATACACCACCACATACGGCCCCTATACACCACCACCACCACATACGGCCCCTATACACCACCACATACGGCCCCTATACACCACCACCACCACATACGGCCCCTATACACCACCACATACGGCCCCTATACAACACCACCACCACCACATACGGCCCCTAGACACCGCCACCACCACATACGGCCCCTAGACACCGCCACCACCACATACGGCCCCTATACACCACCACCACCACATACGGCCCCTATACACCACCACATACGGCCCCTATACACCACCACCACCACATACGGCCCCTATACACCACCACATACGGCCCCTATACAACACCACCACCACCACATACGGCCCCTATACACCACCACATACGGCCCCTATACACCACCACATACGGCCCCTATACAACACCACCACCACCACATACGGCCCCTATACACCACCACCACATACGGCCCCTATACAACACCACCACCACCACATACGGCCCCTATACACCACCACCACATACGGCCCCTATACACCACCACCACATACGGCCCCTATACACCACCACCACATACGGCCCCTATACACCACCACCACATACGGCCCCTATACACCACCACCACATACGGCCCCTATACACCACCACCACATACGGCCCCTATACACCACCACATACGGCCCCTATACACCACCACATACGGCCCATATACACCACCACATACGGCCCATATACACCACCACCACCACATACGGCCCCTATACACCACCACATACGGCCCCTATACACCACCACATACGGCCCCTATACACCACCACATACGGCCCCTATACAACACCACCACCACCACATACGGCCCCTATACACCACCACCACTCCATATGGCCCCTATATAATAAACCCACATACAGCACCTATATAACACCACCACATACAGCACCTATATAAGAACACTATATACAGCACCTATATAACACCACTATATACAGCACCTATATAACACCACTATATACAGCACCTATATAACACCACTATATACAGCACCTAATTAATAACACTATATACAGCACCTAATTAATAACACTATATACAGCACCTAATTAATAACACTATATACAGCACCTAATTAATAACACTATATACAGCACCTATATAACACCACTATATACAGCACCTATATAACACCACCACATACAGCACCACTATATACAGCACCTATATAACACCACCACATACAGCACCTATATAAGAACACTATATACAGCACCTATATAACACCACTATATACAGCACCTATATAACACCACTATATACAGCACCTATATAACACCACTATATACAGCACCTAATTAATAACACTATATACAGCACCTAATTAATAACACTATATACAGCACCTAATTAATAACACTATATAATGTCCCATTAACACAGAGAAGATATAACACCAGCACAAAGTGCTAACATAATACTTAAAAAATACCGCCAAACAGCTCCCTAAGTTCTATCACAGTAAGTTCTATAATTTACGTTTAGCAAAAGCATCAGGGAGGCCTCTTCCATAGTGGGGTCCCTGGGGCCCCTGTTCTATATTCTGAGAGACTTTAGACTCCAGGTCATCAATTCCTTAAAATGTATTTTTATGATGATTTAGGAGATATTGACCCTTATATTCACTTGGGCCCCTGTTGCAGTTTTTGGGTTCTTTGTGTCTCACAATAACCTGTAAGGACTGCAGAGGGGACCGCTCATCATTATGGCCGCCTGGACCCTCAGATAAAGCCACAGATTAACAGTCTCTTTTCCATTGAGGGTCTATAATTAGACAGCGGAGAGAACTATTCTCCAAATGTCACCAGAAATAAATCCCCCAAAATGGAGTCAGAGTGTAGGCGGGCGGAGGAGCCGCTGCCAGAAACCCGTCAGGACAGAGACATCTCACTGCATCACCAGCTGTCTCATCCTACAAGTGTGCGCTCTATTCTCAGAGAGGCCCCTCCACTCACCGACAACATGGTGGACGTCACCTGCAAATCCTTATTATTATCTGGGGCTTAGATACAGATGAGATACATCACCGAGGGAGCAAAAAAATACAAGATCAAATATATAGAAATAAAAAAAAAAATGTTCTGCAAGTCATTCAGAATTATCTACAAAGGACCAAGTATTACGGTTATATTCTTGTATATAGAAGTAGTATTATAGTAGTAGTTATATTCTTGTATATAGAAGCAGTATTATAGTAGTAGTTATATTCTTGTATATAGGAGCAGTATTATAGTAGTTATATTCTTGTATATAGGAGCAGTATTATAGTAGTTATATTCTTGTATATAGGATCAGTATTATAGTAGTTATATTCTTGTATATAGGAGCAGTATTATAGTAGTTATATTCTTGTATATAGGAGCAGTATTATAGTAGTTATATTCTTGTATATAGGGGCAGTATTATAGTAGTTATATTCTTGTATATAGGAGCAGTATTATAGTAGTTATATTCTTGTATATAGGAGCAGTATTATAGTAGTTATATTCTTGTATATAGGAGCAGTATTATAGTAGTTATATTCTTGTATATAGGAGCAGTATTATAGTAGTTATATTCTTGTATATAGGAGGTAGTATTATAGTAGTTATATTCTTGTATATAGGGGCAGTATTATAGTAGTTATATTCTTGTATATAGGAGCAGTATTATAGTAGTTATATTCTTGTATATAGGACCAGTATTATAGTAGTTATATTCTTGTATATAGGAGGCAGTATTATAGTAGTTATATTCTTGTATATAGGAGCAGTATTATAGTAGTTATATTCTTGTATATAGGAGCAGTATTATAGTAGTTATATTCTTGTATATAGGAGCAGTATTATAGTAGTTATATTCTTGTATATAGGAGACAGTATTATATTATATTCTTGTATATAGGAGCAGTATTATAGTAGTTATATTCCTGTATATAGGAGCAGTATTATAGTAGTTATATTCCTGTATATAGGAGCAGTATTATAGTAGTTATATTCCTGTATATAGGAGCAGTATTATAGTAGTTATATTCCTGTATATAGGAGCAGTATTTTAGTAGTTATATTCCTGTATATAGGAGCAGTATTATAGTAGTTATATTCTTGTATATAGGAGCAGTATTATAGTAGTTATATTCTTGTATATAGGAGACAGTATTATAGTAGTTATATTCTTGTATATAGGAGCAGTATTATAGTAGATATATTCTTGTATATAGGAGCAGTATTATAGTAGTTATATTCTTGTATATAGGAGCAGTATTATAGTAGTTATATTCTTGTATATAGGAGCAGTATTTTAGTAGTTATATTCCTGTATATAGGAGCAGTATTATAGTAGTTATATTCTTGTATATAGGAGCAGTATTATAGTAGTTATATTCTTGTATATAGGAGACAGTATTATAGTAGTTATATTCTTGTATATAGGAGCAGTATTATAGTAGATATATTCTTGTATATAGGAGCAGTATTATAGTAGTTATATTCTTGTATATAGGAGCAGTATTATAGTAGTTATATTCTTGTATATAGGAGCAGTATTTTAGTAGTTATATTCGTGTACATAGGAGCAGTATTATAGTAGTTATATTCTTGTATATAGGAGCAGTATTATAATAGTTATATTCTTGTATATAGGAGCAGTATTATAGTAGTTATATTCTTGTATATAGGAGCAGTATTATAGTAGTTATATTCTTGTATATAAGAGCAGTATTATAGTAGTTATATTCGTGTACATAGGAGCAGTATTATAGTACAGAACTGTCTTTCCAATGTCCCTTAGAAGTGATAATTTACATAATATCCAGGTTGATGGTAAATCCCATTAGAACATTCCCGGGTGGTGGCCCCGTCCTTGTTAGTGCACAGGGCCCCCATTATCGTAGGACAATAAATCTCAGTTCTACTCATTATTGTCAGCTGTTCTTCCCTCGGACTGTGTGGAATGATCCCGCGTTACATTAGGGGGTTAAGCTCTGCACCTGCTCGGACCCTGTAGCTATTTTTGGTGGAGATTATGAGGAGCAAACAGCTGTATATCGGTATCTATGTTGGGTCGGAGGGTGAGGGGTTCGGCCATTTCTGTCCTGGTTGTTGGTAATTTTCATCAACAAAAATGACTCAGAGAAAAAAGGATGTGCAGACAGATTTCCCATAAGAGGGCACGGCCGATCCCTGTCATAAGCCCCGGGGTGGGCGGCCGCCGCGTCTTAGTGTATCTGGGTACAGTAATATCTCCTGCCATGTGACAGCTGCGCGGGAGGGGACACGTATTACCGGCAGCTGCTCCGCATTCTCATGTGATTCTCCAACAGGACAGAATAAGTAGACAGGAGATTATCCGGAGATGTGAATGGGATCCTCATGTCCCTGCGCACAGTCTACGTTCTTTCTGTACGGTGGAGATGAGGTCAAATGGTGGAAATGCAAATAGAGGCAATTCCAATATGGCAGCACTTCCAGCACGTGAGGGGGGGGGGGGGGGGGGGTGTTGGTCGCACAGGGGCCACAAAGTTCTGCCACTGAAATTCCGCCAGCTGAATGAGACAACCTGAGGACAGGGGTGGCGCTGTTTTCTGGCTAATAATCCTGGGTAACCCCTTTAAAAGGCTATGGCTGCCATGTGTTACCTTTTGACACATCAAATCATAGAGATGTAAAGGGTGAACGACCCAAAGGCCAAAATTATTATACAATACTACTACAAATGTGTTACAAAATTCCTTTAAGGGCGCCGTATGTTTTCTTTCAAGGTATGTGATCAGTTTGTGGACATCAGGGGTGTTTGGATCTGATAAGAGAAAATGCAAAAACCTTAAGAAAGGGACAGGGAGGCGTAGGCGACTGTAAGATGGCGCCGGGGCAGGTACGAGAGCTCCAACTCCTAATTGGGGCCTTTAAAAACATCATCTGAAGGAACTGAAAAGTTATTTTCTATTTTAATTTATTTTAATTAATTAATTTATTTTTTAAGTATTTTTGGAAATAAACAGATATTCATTATTTATTGCAAATACATCACATTCTGTGAGCCCCACACCGCGACAAATAACATTCTCGCTCCTCGACACCGCGTGAACCAGGACCCAAGCCAAAGGGGGAAGTAAAATATGAAAGGAAACATCTCACTTCTCTATTTTACATCCAGATTTGGTTATAAATAGTCACTCGTGGTCGTGATTTTGTGTGAATATGGTAAAATCATAGACAGTCACTTCGATCGGCTTCATACAGGATCAGACGCATGTAGAAATAAATAAATAAATCGTTGGCGCGGGTCAACATCATGAAGGTGTCCAGCGCGGTGATGTGCGGAAAAAAGCTTCAGGCGTTTATTTATTATAACAAAGACAGTGGAATAAAAGGGACGTGTTTTTGGGGCACACTACACCCATACTTTGGTGCACCCCGAAATGCGTCACTTTATTCCCCCGCCTTCATATCCTTCTAGGGTTACGACCTGGCCGTTACTTTCCAGGCACAGCCGGTATTTTGGCCACCCTGCCGGTATTTATCCAACATATCCTCCAACTCCCGGAATGTTGCACCATAAAGGGTGCGTGCACACCACGTTTTGGCACTACAGTTCCCGTATCAGGTTTTTGATGGAAAACGGATTCCTCAAAACTGGACTAAACTGTATTAAAACGCGTGTACGAATTCCAACCAGTATACGGTTTTACATTTTCATTCCATTTTGAATAAAGCCGTAGAAGAGAACCGCACTCACCCGTCAATCGTGCACCGATGCTTTATTGCAAAAGAACCGTGGACATGAACACAATACAGCAGGACACACACACGTTGCATCGGTGCACGACTGACGGGCGAGTGCGGTTCTCTTCTACCGCTTTCATTGTATAGCGATTTGTGCCTTTCCTTACCTGCACCTCCAGTGATCTCATTGCACTCCTGACGCACGGATCCAACTACACCGTTATATACCCTGTTGCTTGCCAGTGCTGTGCCGGACATTCATTTTTGTTTCTACATACCGTGAGCCATTTTGAATAAAGTTTCACTTTGTTAGATTGAAATTCCAAGAAAAAAAAAAGAAAAAAAGAAAAAACTATGCAAAGTCAAAAACCATGTGGTGAAAACCGTATGGAACCGTAAGCACATACGGCTCAAACTGACTCCCATGTAAAAAATAAAAAAATATAATAAAAACACAGACAGTTTAATACAATTTTTCACCTGGACCAAAAAACGTGGTAGACTACGGTTTTGGGTACGGATAAAAAAAAAAAAAAAAACGGACAAAATTGCATAAGACGCAAAACGAACTAAACCGGATGATGTGTTTGACATACGGTTTACAATGTTAAGTGAATAAATATGGTTTTTAACTTGAAACCGTATACGGGAACTGTATAGCAAAACGTGGTGTGCATGCAACCTAACCTAGACCAGTGTTTCCCAACCAGAGCACCTCCAGCTGTTGTAGAACTACATCTCCAAGCATGCCCGGACAGCCAACGGCTGTCCGGGCATGCTGGGAGTTGTAGTTCTGCAACAGCTGGAGGCACAACTGGTTGGGAAGCACTGACCTACACTCTATAGGCCAACATACTGAGAGTTGTAGTTCTGCAACAGCTGCAGGCACCCCTGGTTGGGAAGCACTGACCTATACTATATACTACTATATAATCCAACATGCTGGGAGTTGTAGTTCTGCAACAGCTGGAGGCACCCCTGGTTGGGAAGCACTGATCTATACTATATACACTACAATATAGTCCAACATGCTGGGAGTTGTAGTTCTACAACAGCTGGAGGGACAACTGGTTGGGAAGAACTGACCTATACTATATAGTCCAACATGCTGAGAGTTGTAGTCATACAACAGCTGGAGGCACCCCTGGTTGGGAAGCACTGACCTATACTATATACTACTATATAATCCAACATGCTGGGAGTTGTAGTTCTGCAACAGCTGGAGGCACCCCTGGTTGGGAAGCACTGATCTATACTATATACACTACTATATAGTCCAACATGCTGGGAGTTGTAGTTCTACAACAGCTGGAGGGACAACTGGTTGGGAAGAACTGACCTATACTATATAGTCCAACATGCTGAGAGTTGTAGTCATACAACAGCTGGAGGCACCCCTGGTTGGGAAGCACTGACCTATACTATATACTACTATATAGTCCAACATGCTGGGAGTTGTAGTTCTGCAACAGCTGGAGGCCCCCCTGGTTGGGAAGCACTGACCTATACTATATACTACTATATAATCAACATGCTGGGAGTTGTAGTTCTGCAACAGCTGGAGGCACCCCTGGTTGGGAAGCACTGATCTATACTATATACACTACTATATAGTCCAACATGCTGGGAGTTGTAGTTCTACAACAGCTGGAGGGACAACTGGTTGGGAAGAACTGACCTATACTATATAGTCCAACATGCTGAGAGTTGTAGTCATACAACAGCTGGAGGCACCCCTGGTTGGGAAGCACTGATCTATACTATATACTACTATATAATCCAACATGCTGGGAGTTATAGTTTTCATTTGGGGCAGCTGCTGAGCCACAGGCTGTATCGGGGCATGCTGGGAGTTGTAGTTAGTAACTAACTGCAACTTCTGAATTTAATTTAAAAAAAAAAAAAAGCGATCAAAAAAGTCCCTTCAAAACAAAAATGGTCCTGCTAAAAAACCACAAACCAGGGCGAAACAAAAAAAAAAATAAGCCCCTATAAGAAATATAAAAGTTATAGGACGAAATTTCCCCCGCACGTGTTAAATCTCATATCTCTTCCTGCGACATCACGCATATATAATTAATTATGCAAATTAGCATGGCCGTTATTTAATTTATTTTTTTATACAAGAAGGGCAGCGACCATATATCCTTCACCCTGAAAAAGCCTTCCGGATCTTTTATCTGTATTGTCACCGACTAATTCATTGCGCTACATTATCCGATTCCATAACAACAGATAGAACGGCGTGTCTCCAGCTGTGTAGAGGTAAAGCGGTGCAGTTACCCATAACAACCAGATCGCTTCTTTCGTTTTTCACACGTACAATCGCCTCCATCCCCTGACTGTTCTCCTCCATGGATCTCATCACTTCCTGGTTTCCTATGGTTGCCAGGCAACAGAGCGCACACTTTCCCACAATGCCCCATCGTTTCTATACACGAGACTAATGAGCGACATACAGCTGATCTGAGCATGTGCGACTGTCTCCACGGAAACCACAAGACAGGCGTAACCAAGGGCAACCGGGCAAACTAAGAGGATACATGGGTAAGTATATAGAACAGCTGTCCGGGCATGCTGGGAGTTGTAGTTTTGCAACATCTGGAGGTCCGCAGGTTGGAGACCACTGATATAGATTATATATTTATATGTCACACAGGAGGTTTTCAGAAATGATTGCACATTGGAAATATTATATATATATATATGGATTATACGGCTGATGAAACCTTTCCAATCTACAGGATAGGGGACAAGGGTCTGGTTGTGGGGTGTCAAGAAAGGGGCGGTCTCTTCCTAATCCGGTCACCACCCTCCAAAAGGTGATGGGGGACGCCCTCCTGTGTAGTAATGGGCAGGTGATGGGGGACGCCCTCCTGTGTAGTAATGGGCAGGTGATGGGGGACGCCCTCCTGTGTAGTAATGGGCAGGTGATGGGGGACGCCCTCCCGTGTAGTAATGGGCAGGTGATGGGGGACACCCTCCTGTGTAGTGGGGGCAGGTGATGGGGGACGCCCTCCCGTGTAGTGGGGGCAGGTGATGGGGGACGCCCTCCCGTGTAGTGGGGGCAGGTGATGGGGGACGCCCTCCTGTGTAGTGGGGGCAGGTGATGGGGGACGCCCTCCTGTGTAGTGGGGGCAGGTGATGGGGGACGCCCTCCTGTGTAGTGGGGGCAGGTGATGGGGGACGCCCTCCTGTGTAGTGGGGGCAGGTGATGGGGGACTCCCTCCTGTGTAGTGGGGGCAGGTGATGGGGGACGCCCTCCTGTGTAGTGGGGGCAGGTGATGGGGGACGCCCTCCCGTGTAGTGGGGGCAGGTGATGGGGGACTCCCTCCCGTGTAGTGGGGGCAGGTGATGGGGGACGCCCTCCCGTGTAGTAATGGGCAGGTGATGGGGGACGCCCTCCTGTGTAGTAATGGGCAGGTGATGGGGGACGCCCTCCTGTGTAGTGGGGGCAGGTGATGGGGGACGCCCTCCCGTGTAGTAATGGGCAGGTGATGGGGGACGCCCTCCCGTGTAGTAATGGGCAGGTGATGGGGGACGCCCTCCTGTAGTAATGGGCAGGTGATGGGGGACGCCCTCCCGTGTAGTAATGGGCAGGTGATGGGGGACGCCCTCCTGCGTAGTAATGGGCAGGTGATGGGGGACGCCCTCCTGTGTAGTAATGGGCAGGTGATGGGGGACGCCCTCCTGTGTAGTGGGGGCAGGTGATGGGGGACGCCCTCCTGTGTAGTGGGGGCAGGTGATGGGGGACGCCCTCCTGTGTAGTGGGGGCAGGTGATGGGGGACTCCCTCCTGTGTAGTGGGGGCAGGTGATGGGGGACGCCCTCCCGTGTAGTAATGGGCAGGTGATGGGGGACGCCCTCCTGTGTAGTAATGGGCAGGTGATGGGGGACGCCCTCCCGTGTAGTAATGGGCAGGTGATGGGGGACGCCCTCCTGCGTAGTAATGGGCAGGTGATGGGGGACGCCCTCCTGTGTAGTGGGGGCAGGTGATGGGGGACGCCCTCCTGCGTAGTAATGGGCAGGTGATGGGGGACGCCCTCCTGTGTAGTGGGGGCAGGTGATGGGGGACGCCCTCCTGTGTAGTAATGGGCAGGTGATGGGGGACGCCCTCCTGTGTAGTAATGGGCAGGTGATGGGGGACGCCCTCCTGTGTAGTAATGGGCAGGTGATGGGGGACGCCCTCCTGTGTAGTAATGGGCAGGTGATGGGGGACGCCCTCCTGTGTAGTAATGGGCAGGTGATGGGGGACGCCCTCCTGTGTAGTAATGGGCAGGTGATGGGGGACGCCCTCCTGTGTAGTAATGGGCAGGTGATGGGGGACGCCCTCCTGTGTAGTGGGGGCAGGTGATGGGGGACGCCCTCCCGTGTAGTAATGGGCAGGTGATGGGGGACGCCCTCCTGTGTAGTAATGGGCAGGTGATGGGGGACGCCCTCCCGTGTAGTAATGGGCAGGTGATGGGGGACGCCCTCCTGTGTAGTAATGGGCAGGTGATGGGGGACGCCCTCCTGTGTAGTAATGGGCAGGTGATGGGGGACGCCCTCCTGTGTAGTAATGGGCAGGTGATGGGGGACGCCCTCCCGTGTAGTAATGGGCAGGTGATGGGGGACGCCCTCCTGTGTAGTAATGGGCAGGTGATGGGGGACGCCCTCCTGTGTAGTAATGGGCAGGTGATGGGGGACGCCCTCCTGTGTAGTGGGGGCAGGTGATGGGGGACGCCCTCCTGTGTAGTAATGGGCAGGTGATGGGGGACGCCCTCCTGTGTAGTAATGGGCAGGTGATGGGGGACGCCCTCCTGTGTAGTAATGGGCAGGTGATGGGGGACGCCCTCCTGTGTAGTAATGGGCAGGTGATGGGGGACGCCCTCCTGTGTAGTGGGGAGCAGCTGTGGGCAATGCCCCTATTTCTTGGAGGCCGCAGTTGTGCGGGGCTGATGAAAGGTTTTTCGCCACCCTAGGAAAAAGCTAATTTTGCCGTCCCCTTGACTCCGCCCATTGCCTTCCCTTTAACACGCACACACTGTAACAAACCCCCTCCTCATGTAATTAGCTTACAACTGGGGTGATACACTGTAACAAGCCTCCTCCTCATGCTGCTGGCTGAGCGAGTGGTTCGGATGCTGGTTGTCTAACGTTCTTGCAGCAGGCAGACCGGCGCCCCCCATCAAGAGGGCGCTCTAGGCGGCTGCCTATTTTGCCTATGGGCAGAGCCGGCCCTGCAGTTGTGCAATAACAAGCGATACTATTAGAATCACATGTAATCCCTTGTTCTAAGGTGCGGTACAATGAGTCACGCAGCCCTTGTTCTTGGAGTGATGAGCGGCTCAGGGCTCCGCCGCTGCTCACGGACTATAACGCCCAGCGAGAGAAGAAGCTGCGCAGATTATTGCAGGGTCCATTAATGACTTCTGGGGATCTGAGGTTTCACCTTTTGGCCCCCAGATGCCTTAAGCCTTTATTATCCTGTATACACGATGGTTTAACTTAACCCTTAAAGCTTCAAAAGGGACTTATTACTAGGACTGTGATGTTGTAGTTTGTTGTAGTTTTGCAACAGCTGAAGGCACCCTGGTTGGAAAACACTGGATAAGGCTATGTTCACATGGCGAAATTTAGAAAATGAAATATTTAGCTCAGAAATGTCACCATATTTACAGCAATGGGGATTCTACTGTCCCAATTGTACAGTGAAATTTCTGTGGTAGATATACCGCCAAGGAAATTCCGCATTCCGCTAATTTATAACGCACTTCTTTAAATTTTGTAGAATTGTGTTCAGAGCCCCAATAAAGTTAATGCTGGACAAAAAATGTTTTTTTCCCCCTTTAACCAACTGGTGCCAGAAAGTTAAAAACAGATTTGTAAATTACTTCTGTGTAAAAATCTTAATCCTTCTGGTACTCATCAGCTGCTGTAGGCTCCTCAGGAAGTTGTGTAGTTCTTTCCAGACTGACCACAGTGCTCTCTGCTGCCATTGAACTGTCCAGAGCAGGAGAGGTTTGCTATGGGGATTTGCTCCTGCTCTGGACAGTTCCTGACATGGACAGAGGTGTCAGCAGAGAGCACTGTGGTCAGACTGGAAAGAACTACACAAGTTCCTCTGGAGCATACAGCAGCTGATAAGTACTGGAAGGATTGAGATTTTTACATAGAAGTAATTTACAAATCGGTTTTACTTTCTGGCACCAGTTGAACAAAAAACTAAAATAAATAAACCCTTAGTCTGCTTTTCTGTGTGAAATTTGAGCAGAAAAGCGGAAATTGCGCTGTGGAAACATGGCCTTATATACAGATAATAAAGAAATACAAACCTTCTATATATGGCTTTGCGTCGGCCTCCTGGAGGTCAGTGAATGGCGTCACAGTCTGAGGCGCACGAGACGCTGAGTAATATGAGCGGAACCTGATCCCCACGTGTCCCGCGCCGCGAATATTCTGTGGTTCCTGTGAAACGTGTCTGGTGTGAAATCTACTAGTGTTGCTCGCGAATATTCGCAATTCGAATATTATTCGCGAATATCGCATATTCGCGAATTCGCGAATTTCGCGAATATAGCGCTATATATTCGTAATTACGAATATTCGTTTTTTGGTTTTTTTTTCACAGTACACATCACAGTGATCACCCCTCTCTGCTTCCAGCTTGTGCGGTGTAAAGAAGGCGCTAATACTACTGTGTGAGACTGGCGCGCGAAAATTCGCATATGCTAATTTTCGCATATACGAATTTTCGCGTATGCTAATTTCGCATATGCTAATTTTCACATATGTTAATTTTCGTATACGCGACTTTTCGCGTATGCGAAAATAAAACGAGAATATAACGGATATGCGAATATATGACGAATATTCGTCCATATATTCGCGAATATTCGCGAATTCGAATATGGCCTATGCCGCTCAACACTAAAATCTACCGAAAATATGGGAAATCCTATACAGCTAAAGATGTAGACCCCAAAACTGCCCCCTAATCCAGACCCTCTATATCTACATGTCTGGGGGCAGTCTGGGGTCCCGGGCCCCAATGCGCACGTTAACCTGGTTCCCACCTTAGGGTTTGTTCACACCAAAGTGATTTCAGCTACGTTGTGCGCACATTGCGGCTACATAACTTCCGAGGCGCGAACAGAGCGTCAGGAATCTTATTGAAGTCAATGGAAGGCGGCTGCAGGCAGAATCTACGCGGAATATCCGGAGTGTGGACAGGACCTTAGGCCGTGTTCATACAGGACTAAAATGCTGCAGACTTTAACCTCTGTATTGGAGTTAAAGGGGTACTCCGATGGAAAACTACTTTTATATCAACCGGTGCCAGAAAGTTAAACAGATTTGTAAATTACTTCTATTTAAAAATCTTAATCCTTCCAGTACTTATCAGCTGCTGTTTGCTCCACAGGAAGTTGTCTAGTTCTTTCCAGTCTGACCACAGTGCTCTCTGCTGACACCTCTGTCCATGTCAGGAACTGTCCAGAGCAGGAGAGGTTTGCTATGGGGATTTGCTCCTGCTCTGGACAGTTCCTGACATGGACAGAGGTGTCAGCAGAGAGCACGGTGGTCAGACTGGAAAGAACTGCACAACTTCCTCTGCATTATACAGCAGCTGATAAGTACTGGAAGGATTAAGATTTTTTTTAAATAGAAATAATTTACTAATCTGTTTAATGTTGTGGCAACAGTTGATAAAAAAATAAAATAATAATAAATAATATTATTATTATTATTATTATTATTATTAATAAAGTTTTCCACCAGAGTACCCCTTTACTTGTCAAAATCTGCAGCATTTCAGTCCTGTGTGAACACGGCCTAAGAATATGTTGACATGATGGAATTTCAATGGGGTTCTCCTGTCCTATTCACATAGCGGCATTTCTACGCGATGGCGGAATCCCAATTGAAGCTTTGAGTTTTAACGTTATTTGTGTGGAATTGCAGAAGTTCCGCTGCGGAATAATTCCTTCAGAAAATCTCCCAAAATTGACTGCACATTATGGGGGAGATTTGTCAAATCCTGTGAGTAAATAAAGAGCGGTGCAGTTGCCCATAGCAACCAGATAGCTTTTTCCGTTTTTCCCAGGCCCCTTTATAAATGAAAGAAGTGATCTGCACCAATCTTCCTCTACACCGGTTTTGATACATCTCCCCCCAAAGTGCAATGGGATTCTGCTGTCTCATTCACACAGCGGAAATTCCGCGGCAAAAATTCTGCAAAAATATAAGATAAGACCTGTCTATGATTTTATAGGATTCTGCAGTCGAATCCTGTTGTAGTCAATGGGGCTTAGAATTTTGGCAGAATTCGGCATTTTGAGTGCACAGAAATTCTGCCAGAATTCTGCACACATTCTGCAAAAACTGCAAAAAATCTGCAGTCTAGTTTTCTGTGCGGAAATAGAGTGGAAGATCTCCGGCGTGCACATAGGGCAGTGTTCCCCCAACCAGGGTGCCCCCAGCTGTTGCAAAACTACAACTCCAAGCATGCCACTGTTATCATTATAGGCAACAAAAACTTCATACCTGCCACATCGGCTAAAACAGGTGAGCACAAGGCATTCAAAAGAACCTCTACATTAATGTTTCCCAACGGTGTGCCTCCAGCTGTTACAAAACTCCAACTCGAACATTTTTGCTGTTTTTTCCTCAGTTTCCACTTCCTTTAGTTAATCTAAATCTCTAGAACAGTGTTTCCCAATCTGTGTGCCTCCAGCTGTTGCAAAGCTACAACTCCCAGCATGCCACTGTTATCATTATGGGCAAAACAAAACTTCCTACCTGCCACATCGGCTAAAACAGGTGAGCACAAGGCATAAACAAGAACCTCTACATTCATGTTTCGAAACCGGTGTGCCTCCAGCTGTTGCAAAACTACAACTCCCAGCATGCCCGGACAGCCGAAGGCTGTCCGGGCATGCTGGGAGTTGTAGTTTTGCATCAGCTGAAGGCACACCAGTTTCGAAACACTGACATAGGGTACAGGATCATATGTGCTGCAGATTCGCTGCTTTGTTTCAGTGCTACTTTATATTGATTAAAGAGCATAAAATCTGCAGCAGATCCTGTATGTGAGACTATAACCATATGCAGATCTGTCAGCCGGGATGCGGAGCGCTCACATATATTTATGGTCACATGACATCATTGGTCTCATTTCTGAGTTCGCTGCAGATCGCCATGATGGTCGGATGCGCACCTTTGGGATCTATAGACCATAAACCGCGATGCTGGGAAACAATGCGGCAAAGCACAGGACCGCAGAGATCACCGCTCGGCAGATTTAAAGGGGCCTCCCGGCTGTAAAACTGTCCGTCACTGATGGAGCAACTGGATCCCAGAGCGGAGGGGAAGGGATTCCGCATCCATAAATAGCCGGGATTGTTCACAGTGACCCCCCCCCCCCCCCCAGAGAGAGCAGGTGCGCCCCATCTGACATGATGTATCACAGCGGTGACATCATACACAGTCAGCACCCCCCCCCCCCCCAACCAGATGACACCATGTCCAGGAATAGGGGGAGCCGGCCCAGAGCAATCCCATCAACTGCAGGGAATAGAGAATCCTGATTATATATATATATGCACCGATACATTGTAACAAACCTGTCATCAGCTACACGAGGCCAGTGAGGGCTTATAGCCTCATAGAAGCTTCTAGTCACAGACAAGACTATATGGCAGTATTATCTCTCCCCTATAGTACAGTATATGGCAGTATTATCTCTCCCCTATAGTACAGTATTATGTGGGCTGTATATGGCGGTATTATCTCTCCCCTATAGTACAGTATTATGTGGGCTGTATATGGAGGTATTATCTCTCCTCTATAGTACAGTAGTATGTGGGCTGTATATGGCAGTATTATCTCTCCCCTATAGTACAGTATATGGCAGTATTATCTCTCCCCTATAGTACAGTATTATGTGGGCTGTATATGGAGGTATTATCTCTCCTCTATAGTACAGTAGTATGTGGGCTGTATATGGCAGTATTATCTCTCCCCTATAGTACAGTATATGGCAGTATTATCTCTCCCCTATAGTACAGTATTATGTGGGCTGTATATGGAGGTATTATCTCTCCTCTATAGTACAGTATTATGTGAGCTGTATATGGCAGTATTATCTCTCCCCTATAGTACAGTATTATGTGGGCTGTATATGGCAGTATTATCTCTCCCCTATAGTACAGTATTATGTGAGCTGTATATGGAGGTATTATCTCTCCCCTATAGTACAGTATTATGTGGGATGTATATGGCAGTAATCTCTCCCCTATAGTACAGTATTATGTGAGCTGTATATGGAGGTATTATCTCTCCCCTATAGTACAGTATTATGTGGGCTGTATATGGCAGTATTCTCTCTCCCCTATAGTACAGTATATGGCAGTATTATCTCTCCCCTATAGTACAGTATTATGTGAGCTGTATATGGCAGTATTATCTCTCCCCTATAGTATAGTAGTATGTGGGCTGTATATGGAGGTATTATCTCTCCCCTATAGTACAGTATTATGTGGGCTGTATATTGCAGTATTATCTCTCCCCTATAGTACAGTATTATGTGAGCTGTATATGGCAGTATTATCTCTCCTCTATAGTACAGTATTATGTGAGCTGTATATGGAGGTATTATCTCTCCCCTATAGTACAGTATTATGTGGGCTGTATATGGAGGTATTATCTCTCCCCTATAGTACAGTATTATGTGGGATGTATACGGAGGTATTATCTCTCCCCTATAGTACAGTATTATGTGGGCTGTATATGGCAGTATTATCTCTCCCCTATAGTACAGTATTATGGGGGCTGTATATGGAGGTATTATCTCTCCCCTATAGTACAGTATTATGTGGGCTGTATATGGAGGTATTATCTCTCCCCTATAGTACAGTATTATGTGAGCTGTATATGGAGGTATTATCTCTCCCCTATAGTACAGTATTATGTGGGATGTATATGGAGGTATTATCTCTCCCCTATAGTACAGTATTATGTGAGCTGTATATGGAGGTATTATCTCTCCCCTATAGTACAGTATTATGTGAGCTGTATATGGCAGTATTATCTCTCCCCTGTAGTACAGTATTATGTGGGCTGTATATGGAGGTATTATCTCTCCCCTATAGTACAGTATTATGTGAGCTGTATATGGCAGTATTATCTCTCCCCTATAGTACAGTATTATGTGGGCTGTATATGGCAGTATTATCTCTCCCCTATAGTACAGTATTATGTGAGCTGTATATGGAGGTATTATCTCTCCCCTATAGTACAGTATTATGTGGGATGTATATGGAGGTATTATCTCTCCCCTATAGTACAGTATTATGTGGGCTGTATATGGCAGTATTATCTCTCCTCTATAGTACAGTATTATGTGGGCTGTATATGGAGGTATTATCTCTCCCCTATAGTACAGTATTATGTGGGATGTATATGGCAGTAATCTCTCCCCTATAGTACAGTATTATGTGAGCTGTATATGGAGGTATTATCTCTCCCCTATAGTACAGTATTATGTGGGCTGTATATGGCAGTATTATCTCTCCCCTATAGTACAGTATATGGCAGTATTATCTCTCCCCTATAGTACAGTATTATGTGAGCTGTATATGGCAGTATTATCTCTCCTCTATAGTACAGTATTATGTGAGCTGTATATGGAGGTATTATCTCTCCCCTATAGTACAGTATTATGTGGGATGTATACGGAGGTATTATCTCTCCCCTATAGTACAGTATTATGTGGGCTGTATATGGCAGTATTATCTCTCCCCTATAGTACAGTATTATGGGGGCTGTATATGGAGGTATTATCTCCCCCCTATAGTACAGTATTATGTGGGCTGTATATGGAGGTATTATCTCTCCCCTATAGTACAGTATTATGTGAGCTGTATATGGAGGTATTATCTCTCCCCTATAGTACAGTATTATGTGGGATGTATATGGCAGTATTATCTCTCCCCTATAGTACAGTATTATGTGGGCTGTATATGGCAGTATTATCTCTCCCCTATAGTACAGTATTATGTGAGCTGTATATGGAGGTATTATCTCTCCCCTATAGTACAGTATTATGTGGGATGTATATGGAGGTATTATCTCTCCCCTATAGTACAGTATTATGTGGGCTGTATATGGCAGTATTATCTCTCCTCTATAGTACAGTATTATGTGGGCTGTATATGGAGGTATTATCTCTCCCCTATAGTACAGTATTATGTGGGATGTATATGGCAGTAATCTCTCCCCTATAGTACAGTATTATGTGAGCTGTATATGGAGGTATTATCTCTCCCCTATAGTACAGTATTATGTGGGCTGTATATGGCAGTATTATCTCTCCCCTATAGTACAGTATATGGCAGTATTATCTCTCCCCTATAGTACAGTATTATGTGAGCTGTATATGGCAGTATTATCTCTCCTCTATAGTACAGTATTATGTGAGCTGTATATGGAGGTATTATCTCTCCCCTATAGTACAGTATTATGTGGGATGTATACGGAGGTATTATCTCTCCCCTATAGTACAGTATTATGTGGGCTGTATATGGCAGTATTATCTCTCCCCTATAGTACAGTATTATGGGGGCTGTATATGGAGGTATTATCTCTCCCCTATAGTACAGTATTATGTGGGCTGTATATGGAGGTATTATCTCTCCCCTATAGTACAGTATTATGTGAGCTGTATATGGAGGTATTATCTCTCCCCTATAGTACAGTATTATGTGGGATGTATATGGAGGTATTATCTCTCCCCTATAGTACAGTATTATGTGAGCTGTATATGGAGGTATTATCTCTCCCCTATAGTACAGTATTATGTGGGCTGTATATGGCAGTATTATCTCTCCCCTATAGTACAGTATTATGTGGGCTGTATATGGCAGTATTATCTCTCCCCTATAGTACAGTATTATGTGGGCTGTATATGGCAGTATTATCTCTCCCCTATAGTACAGTATTATGTGAGCTGTATATGGAGGTATTATCTCTCCCCTATAGTACAGTATTATGTGGGATGTATATGGAGGTATTATCTCTCCCCTATAGTACAGTATTATGTGGGCTGTATATGGCAGTATTATCTCTCCTCTATAGTACAGTATTATGTGGGCTGTATATGGCAGTATTATCTCTCCCCTATAGTACAGTATTATGTGAGCTGTATATGGAGGTATTATCTCTCCCCTATAGTACAGTATTATGTGGGCTGTATATGGCGGTATTATCTATCCCCTATAGTACAGTATTATGTGAGCTGTATATGGAGGTATTATCTCTCCCCTATAGTACAGTATTATGTGGGATGTATATGGCAGTATTATCTCTCCCCTATAGTACAGTATTATGTGGGCTGTATATGGCAGTATTATCTCTCCTCTATAGTACAGTATTATGTGGGCTGTATATGGCAGTATTATCTCTCCTCTATAGTACAGTATTATGTGGGCTGTATATGGAGGTATTATCTCTCCCCTATAGTACAGTATTATGTGGGCTGTATATGGAGGTATTATCTCTCCCCTATAGTACAGTATTATGTGGGCTGTATATGGAGGTATTATCTCTCCCCTATAGTACAGTATTATGTGGGCTGTATATGGCAGTATTATCTCTCCCCTATAGTACAGTATCATGTGGGCTGTATATGGCAGTATTATCTCTCCCCTATAGTACAGTATTATGTGGGCTGTATATGGAGGTATTATCTCTCCCCTATAGTACAGTATTATGTGGGCTGTATATGGAGGTATTATCTCTCCCCTATAGTACAGTATTATGTGGGCTGTATATGGCGGTATTATCTCTCCCCTATAGTACAGTATTATGTGGGATGTATATGGAGGTATTATCTCTCCCCTATAGTACAGTATTATGTGAGCTGTATATGGAGGTATTATCTCTCCCCTATAGTACAGTATTATGTGGGCTGTATATGGCAGTATTATCTCTCCTCTATAGTACAGTATTATGTGGGCTGTATATGGAGGTATTATCTCTCCCCTATAGTACAGTATTATGTGGGATGTATATGGCAGTAATCTCTCCCCTATAGTACAGTATTATGTGAGCTGTATATGGCAGTATTATCTCTCCTCTATAGTACAGTATTATGTGGGCTGTATATGGAGGTATTATCTCTCCCCTATAGTACAGTATTATGTGGGCTGTATATGGCAGTATTATCTCTCCCCTATAGTACAGTATTATGTGGGCTGTATATGGCAGTATTATCTCTCCCCTATAGTACAGTATTATGTGGGCTGTATATGGAGGTATTATCTCTCCCCTATAGTACAGTATTATGTGAGCTGTATATGGAGGTATTATCTCTCCCCTATAGTACAGTATTATGTGGGCTGTATATGGAGGTATTATCTCTCCCCTATAGTACAGTATTATGTGGGCTGTATATGGAGGTATTATCTCTCCCCTATAGTACAGTATTATGTGGGCTGTATATGGCGGTATTATCTCTCCCCTATAGTACAGTATTATGTGGGATGTATATGGAGGTATTATCTCTCCCCTATAGTACAGTATTATGTGAGCTGTATATGGAGGTATTATCTCTCCCCTATAGTACAGTATTATGTGGGCTGTATATGGCAGTATTATCTCTCCTCTATAGTACAGTATTATGTGGGCTGTATATGGAGGTATTATCTCTCCCCTATAGTACAGTATTATGTGGGATGTATATGGCAGTAATCTCTCCCCTATAGTACAGTATTATGTGAGCTGTATATGGAGGTATTATCTCTCCCCTATAGTACAGTATTATGTGGGCTGTATATGGCAGTATTATCTCTCCTCTATAGTACAGTATTATGTGGGCTGTATATGGAGGTATTATCTCTCCCCTATAGTACAGTATTATGTGGGCTGTATATGGAGGTATTATCTCTCCCCTATAGTACAGTATTATGTGGGATGTATATGGCAGTATTATCTCTCCCCTATAGTACAGTATTATGTGGGCTGTATATGGCAGTATTATCTCTCCCCTGTAGTACAGTATTATGTGGGCTGTATATGGAGGTATTATCTCTCCCCTATAGTACAGTAGTATGTGGGCTGTATATGGCAGTATTATCTCTCCTCTATAGTACAGTATTATGTGGGCTGTATATGGAGGTATTATCTCTCCTCTATAGTGCAGTATTATGTGGGCTGTATATGGAGGTATTATCTCTCCCCCTATAGTACAGTATTATGTGGGCTGTATATGGAAGTATTATCTCTCCCCCTATAGTACAGTATTATGTGGGCTGTATATGGAGGTATTATCTCTCCCCTATAGTACAGTATTATGTGGGCTGTATATGGAAGTATTATCTCTCCCCTATAGTACAGTATTATGTGGGCTGTATATGGAGGTATTCTCTCCTCTATAGTACAGTATTATGTGCGCTGTATATGGAGGTATTCTCTCTCCTCTATAGTGCAGTATTATGTGGGCTGTATATGGAAGTATTATCTCTCCCATATAGTACAGTATTATGTGGGCTGTATATGGCAGTATTATCTCTCCCCCTATAGTAAAGTATTATGTGGGCTGTATATGGTAGTATTATCTCTCCTCTATAGTGCAGTATTATGTGGGCTGTATATGGAAGTATTATCTCTCTCCCCCTATAGTACAGTATTATGGGGGCTGTATATGGAGGTATTATCTCTCCCCTATAGTACAGTATTATGTGGGCTGTATATGGCAGTATTATCTCTCCCCTATAGTACAGTATTATGTGGGCTGTATATGGCGGTATTCTCTCTCCCCTATAGTACAGTATTATGTGAGCTGTATATGGAGGTATTCTCTCTCCCCTATAGTACAGTATTATGTGGGCTGTATATGGCAGTATTCTCTCCCCTATAGTACAGTATTATGTGGGCTGTATATGGCAGTATTATCTCTCCCCTATAGTACAGTATTATGTGAGCTGTATATGGAGGTATTATCTCTCCCCTATAGTACAGTATTATGTGGGCTGTATATGGCAGTATTATCTCTCCTCTATAGTGCAGTATTATGTGGGCAGTATTATCTCTCCCCTATAGTACAGTATTATGTGGGCTGTATATGGCAGTATTATCTCTCCCCTATAGTACAGTATTATGTGGGCTGTATATGGCGGTATTATCTCTCCTCTATAGTGCAGTATTATGTGGGATGTATATGGCAGTATTATCTCTCCCCTATAGTACAGTATTATGTGGGCTGTATATGGCAGTATTATCTCTCCCCTATTTCCCTATAGTGCAGTATTATGTGGGCTGTATATGGCAGTATTATCTCTCCTCTATAGTACAGTATTATGTGGGCTGTATATGGAGGTATTATCTCTCCCCTATAGTACAGTATTATGTGGGCTGTATATGGCAGTATTATCTCTCCCCTATAGTACAGTATTATGTGGGCTGTATATGGAGGTATTATCTCTCCCCTATAGTACAGTATTATGTGGGCTGTATATGGAGGTATTATCTCTCCCCTATAGTACAGTATTATGTGGGCTGTATATGGCAGTATTATCTCTACCCTCTAGTACAGTATTATGGGGGTTGTATATGGAGGTATTATCTCTCCTCTATAATACAGTAGTATGTGGGCTGTATATGGCAGTATTATCTTTTCCCTATAGTACAGTAGTATGTTGGCTGTATATGGCAGTATTATCTCTACCCTATAGTATAGTAGTATGTGGGCTGTATATGGCAGTATTATCTTTTCCCTATAGTACAGTAGTATGTTGGCTGTATATGGCAGTATTATCTCTACCCTATAGTATAGTAGTATGTGGGCTGTATATGGCAGTATTATCTCTACCCTATAGTATAGTAGTATGTGGGCTGTATATGGCAGTATTATCTTTTCCCTATAGTACAGTAGTATGTGGGCTGTATATGGCAGTATTATCTCTTCCCTATAGTACAGTAGTATGTGGGCTGTATATGGCAGTATTATCTCTCCCCTATAGTACAGTATTATGTGAGCTGTATATGGCAGTATTATCTCTCCTCTATAGTACAGTAGTATGTGGGCTGTATATGGCAGTATTATCTCTCCTCTATAGTACAGTATTATGTGGGCTGTATATGGCAGTATTATTATCTCTCCCCTATAGTATAGTAGTATGTGAGCTGTATATGGCAGTATTATCTCTCCCCTATAGTACAGTATGTGGGCTGTATATGGAGGTATTATCTCTCCTCTATAGTACAGTATTATGTGGGCTGTATATGGCAGTATTATCTCTCCTCTATAGTACAGTAGTATGTGGGCTGTATATGGCGGTATTATCCCTACCCTATAGTACAGTATTATGTGGGCTGTATATGGCAGTATTATCTCTCCTCTATAGTACAGTAGTATGTGGGCTGTATATGGCAGTATTATCTCTACCCTATAGTATAGTAGTATGTGGGCTGTATATTGCAGTATTATCTCTCCCCTATAGTACAGTATTATGTGCGCTGTATATTGCAGTATTATCTCTCCCCTATAGTACAGTATTATGTGGGCTGTATATGGCAGTATTATCTCTACCCTATAGTATAGTAGTATGTGGGCTGTATATTGCAGTATTATCTCTCCCCTATAGTACAGTATTATGTGCGCTGTATATTGCAGTATTATCTCTCCCCTATAGTACAGTATTATGTGAGCTGTATATGGCAGTATTATCTCTCCCCTATAGTACAGTATTATGTGGGATGTATATGGCAGTATTATCTCTCCTCTATAGTACAGTAGTATGTGGGCTGTATATGGCAGTATTATCTTTTCCCTTATCTTTCCATATTATGTTGACTTAAAATGACAATAAACCTGTCAGAAATAGTAAGAAGCAGGAGGGCGGCGTGCATTGGCTTGTTGCGCAGGGTAACGTTTTTGTTCATCCGCCATTATAAAGGGGGAATGAGTCTCCAGAACGCTGTGTGAACGCGGTGTGACCGACACCTGTGATGCCGAGTGTTCAGCTGTTGCCGTACCTACAAACAGGTGCAGACTCCCAATCCCTGGGCCCCCAGCACTTAGGGCCCCGTCACATACAGACGCCTGTGTGATCATCTCTGGAAATAAATCTGACCGTCCCACAGCTGCCGGCGCCCATCATACCGCGCTATTCATTTCATGTGGTTAATTATAAAAAGATAAAAACAGATAAAACCAAAAACCATCACGTATCCTAATACCAAGGAGGACTTAAAGGGGAAGTGCATGAATTATACATCCGTTAGCAGTCCGGGCATGCTGGGAGTTGTAGTTTTCAAATAGCTAGAGTGCCGCAGGTTTTGAAAGCTGCCTTATAGAAGAACAACTAAAGTAGCCTCCATGAAAACCCCCACCAACGTTATCACTCAACTTTCCCACAATCCTGCAGAGCTCCATCCCCCGGCCCAGAATTACTTACAGCTTGGTACAATCTCCACAATGGCGGGCATTCACCTCTCCCAGTACCAAAAAATGCCTAAAGGACTTGTCCCAGATTAGATACTGTAGGCGCCATCCCCTATCCACAGGCTGTGTGTGGTATTGCAGCTCATCCCAGCAAACTTTAATAGAGCTGATCTGCAATACCTGGAACAACCATCTGCAGTACCTGGAACAACCATCTGCAGTACCTGGAACCACCATCTGCAGTACCTGGAACCACCATCTGCAGTACCTGGAACCACCATCTGCAGTACCTGGAACCACCATCTGCAGTACCTGGAACCACCATCTGCAGTACCTGGAACAACCATCTGCAGTACCTGGAACAACCATCTGCAGTACCTGGAACAACCATCTGCAGTACCTGGAACAACCATCTGCAGTACCTGGAACAACCATCTGCAGTACCTGGAACAACCATCTGCAGTACCTGGAACAACCATCTGCAGTACCTGGAACAATCATGACTAGATGTGACGAAAACCCCCTGAAATATGCAATGAAAAGAAAGAAAAAACCCGGGTGGGAGACAACTATAATAATCTATACCGGACGTCACCCAGAGGATTTTGATGACCAATGTAAACTGACTGAAGACTAGAATCGGTAGGAGAAGTGTTCCATGAGGATGGCAGCGCGCCCAGGTAACCGCACCTGGCACGGAGGATGGCATATCAGTAATCCCAAGGACCTGGCATAAGGCGTACGGGCCTCACAGACTGATTAATGGCCAACAGACAACAGGTGGAAATTAGCAAGACACCCCCAATAAAGGAGTGGTTCTGCAGGTGGTGACCACAGACCACTTCTCAGTTCCTATGCTTCCTGGCTGATGTTTTGGTCACTTTTGAATGCTGGCGGTGCTTTCACTCTAGTGGTAGCATGAGACGGAGTCTACAACCCACACAAGTGGCTCAGGTAGTGCAGCTCATCCAGGATGGCACATCAATGCGAGCTGTGGCAAGAAGGTTTGCTGTGTCTGTCAGCGTAGTGTCCAGAGCATGGAGGCGTTACCAGGAGACAGGTCAGTACATCAGGAGACATGGAGGAGGCCGTAGGAGGGCAACAACCCAGCAGAAGGACCACTACCTTCACCTTTGTGCCAGGAGGAGCAGGAGGAGCACTGCCAGAGCCCTGCAAAATGACCTCCAGCAGGACACAAATGTGCATGTGTCCACTCAAACGGTCAGAAACAGACTCCATGAGGGTGGTATGAGGGCCTGATGTCTATAGGTGGGGGTTGTGACTACAGCCCAACACTGTGCAGGACATTTGGCATTTGCCAGAGAACACCAAGATTGGCAAATTCACCACTGGCGCCCTGTGCTCTTCACAGATGAAAGCAGGTTCACACTGAGCACATGTGACAGACGTGACAGAGTCTGGAGATGCCATGGAGAACGTTCTGCTGCCTGCAACATCCTCCACCATGACCAGTTTGGTGGTGAGTCAGTAATGGTGTGGGGTGGCATTTCTTTGGGGGCCGCACAGCCCTCCATGTGCTTGCCAGAGGTAGCCTGACTGCCATTAGGTACCGAGATGAGATCCTCAGACCCCTTGTGAGACCATATGATGGTGCGGTTGGCCCTGGGTTCCTCCTAATACAAGACAATGCTAGACCTCATGTGGCTGGAGTGTGTCAGCAGTTCCTACAAGAGGAAGGCATTGATGCTATGGACTGGCCGCCCGTTCCCCTGAATCCGATTGAGCACATCTGGGACGTCTCGCTCCATCCACCACACACTGTCCAGGAGTTGGCGGATGCTTTAGTCCAGGTCTGGGAGGACATCCCTCAGGAGACCATCCTCCACCTCATCAGGAGCATGACCAGGCGTTGTAGGGAGGTCATACGGGCACGTGGAGGCCACACACACTACTGAGCCTCATTGGGACTTGTATTAAGGACATTACATAAAGTTGGATCAGCCTGTAGTGGGGTTTTCCACTGTGATTTTGAGTGACTCCATATCCAGACCTCCATGGGTTGATACATTTCATTTCCATTGATAATTTTTGGTGATTTTGTTGTCAGCGCATTAAACTACGTAAAGATGAAAGTATTTCATACGATTAATTCATTCAGATCTAGGATGTGTTATCTTAGTGTTCACTTTATTTTATTTTTTTAGTATATATATTCAGGGTATCAATATATACAAGATCTGTGCCACAGTATATATAGGCTCAGGGGCCCCAGTATATATAGGATGAAGGCCTGGTATATAGGATCAGGGGACCGGTATATATCTAGGATCAGTAGACCCATATAGATTTATAGGATCAGGTTTATCGCCCCTGACTGGTTCCCACACTCCTGGGGCGACTCCTCGGCTCCCACTTCATTTTCCATTCTATGTTATTTTCCCATCGGTTGGGGGGGGGTCAGTCACATGACAGCGGTAACCGATGGCCGGTGGGGGGCTGTGGCACTTGATGTTTCTCTTTGATATCCGCATCTGTAATGTTCTGTGAATTTTATTGCAGACACAGCTCGCCAATAATTCACGGCCTCTGGGAATCTTGGGAAAGTGACAGAGAAAAGATGGTAAGTGTGTGAAATGACTTCAGAGGTCAGGACGAAATCCACTTAAAGGGTCCCTCCGATTACACGAAGATGTTATACAGAACTTTGTATAAAACTGGAAACCACCAGATATTGCAAAACTGCATTTTTTTTTTTTATGATTTAAAAAAAAAAAAAAAAAGTGCAGGTAAAAAGCAAAGTAACCACACTGTGTGAACAAAGCCTTAGGCACAGTTCCCCCCCCCTTTATCTCCCAAGGATTTAAAGGGGTACTCCGCCCCGAGACATCTTTTTCCCCTACACAAAGGATAGGGGATGACCTGTCTGATCGCAGGGGCCCCGCCGCTGGGAACCCCCGCAATCTCTCCCGCTGCACCCCAGTCATCTGCTGCACGGAGCGAACTTCACTCTGCCTGATGACTGGAAATACAGGGGCGGAGGATTGTGATGTCAATGCAAGTCTATGGAAGAGGTGTGAGGACCGCCAAGCCCCCTCCCATAGACTTGCATTGAGGGTCCGGGGCAGGACGTGACATCATAATAGTCCAGGGCTGTGATGTCACCGTATTTCAGCCGCTGCATTACACCGGTCATCAGGCACGGAGCGAAGCTTTCTCCATGCAGCAGATGACAGGGGTGCTGCAGCCAAGATCCCCACAATCAGACGGGGATAAGATGTCTAGGGGCGGAGTAACCCTTTAATAAAAAAATTATATATATATGTCTTAGGATGCTGTGAATTTAGGAAACTACCGCTGAGCACAAAACGCCAAAGAGCAATGAAAAAACGCCAAGTAGGTTGAACATTTCATATTTCCCTATTGACTCCCAGCAAACATCAGACCACAGCATTTATGTCTCTCAAAAACACTTTACGGCCATTTGGCGTTCTTGTCCCCTAGAGAAACCCCCAATCCCACCTGTCCCCCACACATTTCCCTTGTAATAATAGCAGCAAAGGGCGACAGAAACAATCGAGTGTTCACTTGTGTGTCCTCCCGTGGTCAAGACTTGGAATACTAAATGAGTGGAGATCTAAGGCTATGTATTGGCGGATAACAAATAACTACAAATGGTGCATTGTGGGGGAATTCCTAAAAATAAAAGAAAACATCTATCTATGTATCTATCTATCTCATATCCATCCATCCATCTATCTGATATCCATCCATCCCATATCCATCCATCTCATATCCATCCATATCTCATATCTATCTATATCTCATATCCATCCATCTCATATCTCTCTCTCTCATATCTATCCATCTATCCCATATCCATCTATCTAATATCTATCTCATATCCATCTCTCTATCTATCTATCGTATTTGGTTTGGGGGAGGGGCTGAACCTTCTGGGACCCTCCATGTAGGACACTTCTAATGTAGAGATCAGCACATGAAGCATTTGTCACTTTCGGGGACGGTTTCCTCCACATGAAACTCAATTTACGTAAACCAGGGACTCATGAGTTAAATATAGATCCGGCACCAGGTGTCCTGAATGGGATCCATCTCAGCTGTGACCTCTGATCTACTTGTAGTCACAAATCAATCAAGGTCTGGGACCCGGGGCTGTATACACCCGCAATGTATATACCATCAGGTCTATAGTAAAGTTCTGTAATAACTGAAATAGTTCACTTCTCCAAATACCAACAGTGACCTCTGACCTCTATATGGCAGCCAAATGGCTGAGCCGCCATTCAAGGTATTGCGCTATTCTGGGAGTGGGATAGAGACAGGGGGCACAACCTATATACTACTATGGGCCCATACGGCACCTCCATGTGACATTATATACTGTATATACATATATATCACACAGGGCACCTTCGGGCCATCATATGGGTATATATATATATATATATATATATATATATATATATATATATATATATATATAGCAATGTTATGTGCACAGATCGGTTCTGCCACCAACACGGACGCGTTATCACCATCATAACATTCAATATAATAAACAGCTAGAAAATATCTGAAATAATCGGCCTTTCCAGAATCAGCAGTGACCTTTGCTTCCACCAAACACTTCTCATCCCTCCATATACCGGGCCCTAGGGCAGTGTTTCCCAACCAAGGTGCCTCCAGCTGTTGCAAAACTATAACTCCCAGCATGCCCGGACAGCCGAAGGCTGTCCGGGCATGCTGGGAGTTGTAGTTTTGGAACAGCTGGAGGCACCCTGGTTGGGAAACACTGCATTAGGGTTATATACTATAGCTGTGACACATCATGCAGGGGCTGAATATAGACATTGGGATACAGCACTTTTTCCTCACATGCGGCTCATAAGCTATTGCAAAACTACAACTCCCAGCATGCCCCATGTGGGAGGGATTAGACCCCTTTGCAGCATGAAACCTGCCTAGTGCCAAAAATAAATCCTCATGACAGACACATTATAACTGTATAATAATAAGCTTATAATGAGACCACCCTGACATCATGTGACATTATAGATGCCCCCAGCACCCTGTTATTACCCCAGGACCCCATCATTACCCTGGAGGATCCCAGACAGATCAGAGGAATCCAGTCAATTCTCCCATCCCCCGGCAGGAAAGGATTATTGTAGCTTTTATTTACACAACAAAGAATCTTCAACGCATCGGGATGGAGCAACGCATCGGGATGGAGCAACGCATCGGGATGGAGCAACGCATCGGGATGGAGCAACGTATCGGGATGGAGCAACGTATCGGGATGGAGCAACGTATCGGGATGGAGCAACGTATCGGGATAGAGCAACGTATCGGGATGGAGCAACGTATCGGGATGGAGCAACGTATCGGGATGGAGCAACGTATCGGGATGGAGCAACGTATCGGGATGGAGCAACGTATCTAGGCCCAGCAGATCTGTCACTTTCATCTCCAGCCAATGTCCCAGCTCCACATCCTTCCCCACATTACAATTGTCTCCCAGGCCCAGGAGGGAGAGGATTACAGCTAATACCTGCAGATCCCTTACATAACATCGGAGTAAAGGACTTGTCTGCAGATCTGCTTCATATAACAATGCAGGGCGGACATTCTGCACCCAGTCACCCCATGCTGCGGGCTCTATGGGTGCAAGGTACTGCTATACAGAGCTGTGCATTACATTATACATTACCCTATACAGAGCTATGCATTACACTATACATTACCCTATACAGAGCTGTGCATTACATTATACATTACCCTATACAGAGCTATACATTACCCTATACAGAGCTATACATTACCCTATACATTACCCTATTCAGAGCTATGCATTACCCTATACAGAGCTATACATTACCCTATACATTACCCTATTCAGAGCTATGCATTACACTATACATTACCCTATACAGAGCTATGCATTACCCTATACAGAGCTATACATTACCCTATACATTACCCTATTCAGAGCTATGCATTACCCTATACAGAGCTATACATTACCCTATACAGAGCTATACATTATCCTATACAGAGCTATACATTACCCTATACAGAGCTATACATTATCCTATACATTACCCTATACAGAGCTATGCATTACCCTATACAGAGCTATGCATTACCCTATTCAGAGCTATACATTACCCTATTCAGAGCTATACATTAAACTATACAGAGCTATACATTACCCTATACATTACCCTATTCAGAGCTATGCATTACCCTATACAGAGCTATACATTACCCTATACAGAGCTATACATTATCCTATACAGAGCTATACATTACCCTATACAGAGCTATACATTACCCTATACATTACCCTATACAGAGCTATACATTATCCTATACAGAGCTATACATTACCCTATACATTACCCTATACATTACCCTATACAGAGCTATACATTACCCTATACATTACCCTATACAGAGCTATACATCACCCTATACAGAGCTATGCATTACACTATACATTATCCTATACAGAGCTATGCATTACCCTATACATTACCCTATTCAGAGCTATGCATTACCCTATACAGAGCTATGCATTACCCTATACATTACCCTATTCAGAGCTATGCATTACCCTATACATTACCCTATTCAGAGCTATGCATTACCCTATACAGAGCTATGCATTACCCTATACAGAGCTATGCATTACCCTATTCAGAGCTATGCATTACACTATACATTACCCTATACAGAGCTATGCATTACCCTATACAGAGCTATGCATTACCCTATACATTACCCTATACAGAGCTATGCATTACCCTATACATTACCCTATACAGAGCTATACATTACCCTATACAGAGCTATACATTACCCTATACATTACCCTATACAGAGCTATGCATTACCCTATACATTACCCTATTCAGAGCTATGCATTACCCTATACAGAGCTATGCATTACCCTATACAGAGCTATGCATTACCCTATACAGAGCTATGCATTACCCTATACAGAGCTATGCATTACCCTATACATTACCCTATTCAGAGCTATGCATTACACTATACATTACCCTATACAGAGCTATGCATTACACTATACATTACCCTATACAGAGCTATGCATTACACTATACATTACCCTATTCAGAGCTATGCATTACCCTATACAGAGCTATGCATTACCCTATACATTACCCTATTCAGAGCTATGCATTACCCTATACAGAGCTATGCATTACACTATATATTACCCTATTCAGAGCTATGCATTACCCTATACAGAGCTATGCATTACCCTATACATTACCCTATTCAGAGCTATGCATTACCCTATACAGAGCTATGCATTACCCTATACATTACCCTATTCAGAGCTATGCATTACCCTATACATTACCCTATTCAGAGCTATGCATTACCCTATACAGAGCTATGCATTACCCTATACAGAGCTATGCATTACCCTATACATTACCCTATTCAGAGCTATGCATTACACTATACATTACCCTATACAGAGCTATGCATTACACTATACATTACCCTATACAGAGCTATGCATTACCCTATACATTACCCTATACAGAGCTATGCATTACCCTATACATTACCCTATACAGAGCTATGCATTACCCTATACATTACCCTATACAGAGCTATGCATTACCCTATACATTACCCTATTCAGAGCTATGCATTACCCTATACAGAGCTATGCATTACCCTATACAGAGCTATGCATTACCCTATACAGAGCTATGCATTACCCTATACAGAGCTATGCATTACCCTATACATTACCCTATTCAGAGCTATGCATTACACTATACATTACCCTATACAGAGCTATGCATTACACTATACATTACCCTACACAGAGCTATGCATTACCCTATACATTACCCTATACAGAGCTATGCATTACCCTATACATTACCCTATACAGAGCTATGCATTACCCTATACATTACCCTATACAGAGCTATGCATTACCCTATACATTACCCTATACAGAGCTATACATTACCCTATACATTACCCTATTCAGAGCTATACATTACCCTATACAGAGCTATACATTACCCTATACATTACCCTATACAGAGCTGTGCATTACATTATACATTACCCTATACAGAGCTATACATTACCCTATACAGAGCTATGCATTACCCTATACAGAGCTATACATTACCCTATACAGAGCTATACATTACCCTATACAGAGCTATGCATTACCCTATACATTACCCTATACAGAGCTATACATTACCCTATTCAGAGCTATACATTACCCTATTCAGAGCTATACATTACCCTATTCAGAGCTATACATTACCCTATTCAGAGCTATGCATTACATTATACATTACCCTATACAGAGCTATGCATTACCCTATACACCCTATACAGAGCTATACATTACCTGTCCTTATATACAGAGCTATACATCACCCTATACATTACCCTATACAGAGCTATACATCACCCTATACATTACCCTATTCAGAGCTATGCATTACCCTATACAGAGCTATGCATTACCCTATTCAGAGCTATGCATTACCCTATACAGAGCTATTCATTACCCTATACAGAGCTATACATTACCCTATACAGAGCTATACATTACCCTATACATTACCCTATACAGAGCTATGCATTACCCTATACATCACCCTATACAGAGCTATACATTACCCTATACATTACCTGTCCTTATATACAGAGCTATACATCACCCTATACATTACCCTATACAGAGCTATACATTACCCTATACAGAGCTATGCATTACATTATACATTACCCTATACATTACCCTATACAGAGCTATGCATTACCCTATACATTACCCTATTCAGAGCTATACATTACCCTATACAGAGCTATGCATTACCCTATACAGAGCTATGCATTACCCTATACAGAGCTATTCATTACCCTATACAGAGCTATGCATTACCCTATACAGAGCTATACACTACCCTATACATTACCCTATACAGAGCTATACATTACCCTATACAGAGCTATACATTACCCTATACATTACCCTATACAGAGCTATGCATTACCCTATACAGAGCTATACATTACCCTATACAGAGCTATACATTACCCTATACAGAGCTATGCATTACCCTATACAGAGCTATTCATTACCCTATACAGAGCTATACATTACCCTATACAGAGCTATACATTACCCTATACATTACCCTATACAGAGCTATGCATTACCCTATACATTACCCTATACAGAGCTATACATTACCCTATACAGAGCTATACATTACCCTATACATTACCCTATACAGAGCTATGCATTACCCTATACAGAGCTATACATTACCCTATACAGAGCTATACATTACCCTATACAGAGCTATACATTACCCTATACAGAGCTATGCATTACCCTATACAGAGCTATGCATTACCCTATACAGAGCTATTCATTACCCTATACAGAGCTATACATTACTCTATACAGAGCTATACATTACCCTATACATTACCCTATACAGAGCTATGCATTACCCTATACATCACCCTATACAGAGCTATACATTACCCTATACATTACCTGTCCTTATACACAGAGCTATACATCACCCTATACATTACCCTATACAGAGCTATGCATTACCCTATACATTACCTGTCCTTATACACAGAGCTATACATCACCCTATACATTACCCTATACAGAGCTATGCATTACCCTATACATTACCCTATTCAGAGCTATACATTACCCTATACATTACCCTATTCAGAGCTATGCATTACCCTATACAGAGCTATGCATTACATTATACATTACCCTATACATTACCCTATACAGAGCTATGCATTACCCTATACATTACCCTATTCAGAGCTATACATTACCCTATACATTACCCTATACAGAGCTATGCATTACCTGTCCTTATATACAGAGCTATACATTACACTATACAGAGCTATACATTACACTATACATTACCTGTCCTTATATACAGAGCTATACATCACCCTATACATTACCCTATACAGAGCTATACATTACCCTATACAGAGCTATACATTACCCTATACAGAGCTATACATTACCCTATACATTACCCTATACAGAGCTATACATTACCCTATACATTACCCTATACAGAGCTATACATTACCCTATACATTACCCTATACAGAGCTATACATTACCCTATACATTACCCTATACAGAGCTATACATTACCCTATACATTACCCTATACAGAGCTATACATCACCCTATACATTACCCTATACAGAGCTATACATCACCCTATACAGAGCTATACATTACCCTATACAGAGCTATACATTAAACTATACAGAGCTATACATCACCCTATACAGAGCTATACAGAGCTATACATCACCCTATACAGAGCTATACATTACCCTATACAGAGCTATACATTACCCTATACAGAGCTATGCATTACCCTATACAGAGCTATGCATTACCCTATACAGAGCTATGCATTACCCTATACAGAGCTATACATTACCCTATACAGAGCTATACACTACCCTATACAGAGCTATACACTACCCTATACAGAGCTATACACTACCCTATACAGAGCTATACACTACCCTATACAGAGCTATACACTACCCTATACAGAGCTATACACTACCCTATACAGAGCTATACATTACCCTATACATTACCTGTCCTTATATACAGAGCTATACATTACCCTATACATTACCTGTCCTTATATACAGAGCTATACATTACCCTATACAGAGCTATACATTACCCTATACAGAGCTGTACATGACCTGTCCTTATATACAGAGCTGACACTCTAGGCAGCAGCTGTCAGTGCAGATACATATATCCCTGTCAGGGGGAGTAGTATACACCATATACATATATCCCTGTATAGGGGAGCAGTATACACCATATATATATATATATATATATATATATATATATATATATATATATATATATATATATATCCCTGTATGGGGGAGCAGTATACACCATACACATATATCCCTTTATGGGGGAGCAGTATACACCATATATATATATATATATCCCTGTATAGAGGAGCAGTATACACCATATACATATATCCCTGTATAGAGGAGCAGTATACACCATATACATATATCCCTGTATGGGGGAGCAGTATACACCATATATACATATATCCCTGTCTGGGGGAGCAGTATACACCATATACATATATCCCTGTATAGAGGAGCAGTATACACCATATACATATATCCCTGTATAGAGGAGCAGTATACACCATATACATATATCCCTGCATAGAGGAGCAGTATACACCATATACATATATCCCTGTATAGGGGAGCAGTATACACCATATACATATATCCCTGTATAGGGGAGCAGTATACACCATATATCATTGCATAGAGGAGCAATATACACCATATACATATATCCCTGTATAGGGGAGCAGTATACACCATATACATATATCCCTGTATGGGGGAGCAGTATACACCATATACATATATCCCTGTATAGAGGAGCAGTATACACCATATATCCCTGTATAGAGGAGCAGTATACACCATACACATATATCCCTGTATAGGGGAGCAGTATACACCATACACCTATATCCCTGTATAGAGGAGCAGTATACACCATATACATATATATCCCTGTATAGGGGAGCAGTATACACCACATATACATATATCCCTGTATAGAGGAGCAGTATACACCATACACATATATCCCTGTATAGAGGAGCAGTATACACCATATACATATATCCCTGTATAGGGGAGCAGTATACACCATATACATATATCCCTGTATAGAGGAGCAGTATACACCATATACATATATCCCTGTATAGAGGAGCAGTATACACCACATATACATATATCCCTGTATGGGGGAGCAGTATACACCATATACATATATCCCTGTATGGGGGAGCAGTATACACCATATACATATATCCCTGTATGGGGGAGCAGTATACACCATATACATATATCCCTGTATAGGGGAGCAGTATACACCACATATACATATATCCCTGTATAGAGGAGCAGTATACACCATACACATATATCCCTGTATAGAGGAGCAGTATACACCATATACATATATCCCTGTATAGAGGAGCAGTATACACCATATACATATATCCCTGTATAGGGGAGCAGTATACACCACATATACATATATCCCTGTATAGGGGAGCAGTATACACCATATATCCCTGTATAGAGGAGCAGTATACACCACATATACATATATCCCTGTATAGAGGAGCAGTATACACCATATACATATATATCCCTGTATAGAGGAGCAGTATACACCACATATACATGTATATCCATGTATAGGGGAGCAGTATACACCATATACATATATCCCTGTATAGAGGAGCAGTATACACCATATACATATATCCCTGTATAGGGGAGCAGTATACAACATATACATATATCCCTGTATGGGGGAGCAGTATACACCATATACATATATCCCTGTATAGAGGAGCAGTATACACCACATATACATATATCCCTGTATAGAGGAGCAGTATACACCATATACATATATCCCTGTCAGGAGGAGCAGTATACACCATACACATATATCCCTGTACAGAGGAGCAGTATACACCACATATATCCCTGTATAGAGGAGCAGTATACACCACATATATCCCTGTATAGAGGAGCAGTATACACCACATATATCCCTGTATAGAGGAGCAGTATACACCACATATATCCCTGTATAGAGGAGCAGTATACACCATATACATATATCCCTGTATAGGGGAGCAGTATACACCATATACATATATCCCTGTATAGAGGAGCAGTATACACCACATACATATATCCCTGTATAGAGGAGCAGTATACACCATATACATATATCCCTGTATAGAGGAGCAGTATACACCACATACATATATCCCTGTATAGGGGAGCAGTATACACCACATATACATATATCCCTGTATAGGGGAGCAGTATACACCACATACATATATCCCTGTATAGGGAGCAGTATACACCATATACATATATCCCTGTATAGGGGAGCAGTATACACCACATATACATATATCCCTGTATAGGGGAGCAGTATACATCACATACATATATATCCCTGTATAGAGGAGCAGTATACACCATATACATATATCCCTGTATAGGGGAGCAGTATACACCATATATCCCTGTATAGAGGAGCAGTATACACCACATACATATATATCCCTGTATATAGGAGCAGTATACACCACATACATATATATCCCTGTATAGAGGAGCAGTATACACCACATACATATATATCCCTGTATAGGGGAGCAGTATACACCATATATACATATATCCCTGTATAGAGGAGCAGTATACACCACATACATATATCCCTGTATAGAGGAGCAGTATACACCATATACATATATCCCTGTATAGAGGAGCAGTATACACCATATATCCCTGTATAGGGGAGCAGTATACACCATATATCCCTGTATAGGGGAGCAGTATACACCATATATCCCTGTATAGAGGAGCAGTATACACCATATACATATATCCCTGTATAGGGGAGCAGTATACACCACATATACATATATCCCTGTATAGAGGAGCAGTATACACCACGTACATATATATCCCTGTATAGAGGAGCAGTATACACCATATATCCCTGTATAGAGGAGCAGTATACACCATACACATATATCCTTGTATAGAGGAGCAGTATACACCACATATATCCCTGTATAGAGGAGCAGTATACACCATATACATATATCCCTGTATAGGGGAGCAGTATACACCATATACATATATCCCTGTATAGAGGAGCAGTATACACCATATACATATATCCCTGTATAGAGGAGCAGTATACACCATATACATATATCCCTGTATAGAGGAGCAGTATACACCACATACATATATATCCCTGTATAGAGGAGCAGTATACACCACATACATATATCCCTGTATAGGGGAGCAGTATACACCACATACATATATCCCTGTATAGAGGAGCAGTATACACCATATACATATATCCCTGTATAGAGGAGCAGTATACACCACATACATATATCCCTGTATAGAGGAGCAGTATACACCACATACATATATATCCCTGTATAGAGGAGCAGTATACACCATATACATATATCCCTGTATAGGGGAGCAGTATACACCATATACATATATCCCTGTATAGAGGAGCAGTATACACCACATACATATATATCCCTGTATAGAGGAGCAGTATACACCACATACATATATATCCCTGTATAGAGGAGCAGTATACACCACATACATATATCCCTGTATAGAGGAGCAGTATACACCACATACATATATCCCTGTATAGAGGAGCAGTATACACCATATACATATATCCCTGTATAGAGGAGCAGTATACACCACATACATATATCCCTGTATAGAGGAGCAGTATACACCATATATCCCTGTATAGGGGAGCAGTATACACCACATACATATATCCCTGTATAGAGGAGCAGTATACACCATATACATATATCCCTGTATAGAGGAGCAGTATACACCACATATACATATATATCCCTGTATAGAGGAGCAGTATACACCACATATACATATATCCCTGTATAGAGGAGCAGTATACACCACATACATATATCCCTGTATAGAGGAGCAGTATACACCATATACATATATCCCTGTATAGAGGAGCAGTATACACCATATACATATATCCCTGTATAGAGGAGCAGTATACACCATATACATATATCCCTGTATAGAGGAGCAGTATACACCATATATCCCTGTATAGAGGAGCAGTATACACCATATACATATATCCCTGTATAGGGGAGCAGTATACACCACATACATATATACCCCTGGCTCAGGGTTCCATTGATTCCTACAGCTGTCACCGCAGCCTCCATGGCCTCCTCACCTTCTCCTGAGCCCGGGTCAGCTTCTTCTGCACATTGCTGGCTATCTTCCCTGCAGAGACTCCCTTCCCCATCTCAGCCATCTTGTCTTTCCTTTAACTGGAGGTAAAATAATCAGATCAGAGAGAGAAAAAAACCTTAGGCAGAAACAATGGCTCTACCCCCCTTCCTGCTGCTGGATCAGCCTTTTAAAGTGACAGTGCACTCAGCAGCCAGCAACTCCTTAAAGGGGCAGAGCTGGAGGACGGCAGAGAGGTGTATGCAGGCAGTGCAGAGAGGTGTATGCAGGCGGTACAGGGAGGTGTATGCAGGCGGTGCAGGGAGGTGTATGCAGGCGGTGCAGAGAGGTGTATGCAGGCGGTGCAGAGAGGTGTATGCAGGCGGTGCAGGGAGGTGTATGCAGGCGGTGCAGAGAGGTGTATGCAGGCGGTGCAGAGAGGTGTATGCAGGCGGTGCAGAGAGGTGTATGCAGGCGGTGCAGAGAGGTGTATGCAGGCGGTGCAGAGAGGTGTATGCAGGCGGTGCAGAGAGGTGTATGCAGGCGGTGCAGAGAGGTGTATGCAGGCGGTGCAGAGAGGTGTATGCAGGCGGTGCAGAGAGGTGTATGCAGGCGGTGCACAGCGGTGCAGGGAGGTGTATGGCAGGCGGTGCAGGGAGGTGTATGCAGGCGGTGCAGAGAGGTGTATGCAGGCGGTGCAGGGAGGTGTATGAGCAGGCGGTGCAGGGAGGTGTATGCAGGCGGTGCAGAGAGGTGTATGCAGGCGGTGCAGGGAGGTGTATGCAGGCGGTGCAGAGAGGTGTATGCAGGGCGGTGCAGAGAGGTGTATGCAGGCGGTGCAGAGAGGTGTATGCAGGCGGTGCAGAGAGGTGTATGCAGGCGGTGCAGAGAGGTGTATGCAGGCGGTGCAGAGAGTGTATGCAGGCGGATGCAGGGAGAGGTGTATGCAGGCGGTGCAGAGAGGTGTATGCAGGCGGTGCAGAGAGGTGTATGGCAGGCGGTTGCAGGGAGGTGTATGCAGGCGGTGCAGAGAGGTGTATGCAGGCGGTGCAGAGAGGTGTATGCAGGCGGTGCAGAGAGGTGTATGCAGGCGGTGCAGAGAGGTGTATGCAGGCGGTGCAGAGAGGGTATGCAGGCGGTGCAGAGAGGTGTATGCAGGCGGTGCAGAGAGGTGTATGCAGGCGGTCGCAGGGAGGTGTATGCAGGCGGTGCAGGGAGGTGTATGCAGAGAGGTGTATGCAGGCGGTGCAGAGAGGTGTATGCAGGCGGTGCAGAGAGGTGTATGCAGGCGGTGCAGAGAGTGTATGCAGAGGAAGGCAGGGAGGTGTATGCAGGCGGTGCAGAGAGGTGTATGCAGCGGTGCAGAGAGGTGTATGCAGGCGGTGCAGAGAGGTGTATGCAGAGGAAGGCAGGGAGGTGTATGCAGGCGGTGCAGAGAGGTGTATGCAGGCGGTGCAGGGAGGTGTATGCAGGCGGTGCAGAGAGGTGTATGCAGGCGTGCAGAGAGGTGTATGCAGAGGAAGGCAGGAGGTGTATGCAGGCGGTGCAGAGAGGTGTATGCAGGCGGTGCAGGGAGGTGTATGCAGGCGGTGCAGAGAGGTGTATGCAGGCGGTGCAGAGAGGTGTATGCAGGCGGTGCAGAGAGGTGTATGCAGGCAGTGCAGGGAGGTGTATGCAGGCGGTGCAGAGAGGTGTATGCAGGCGGTGCAGAGAGGTGTATGCAGGCGGTGCAGAGAGGTGTATGCAGGCGGTGCAGAGAGGTGTATGCAGGCGGTGCAGAGAGGTGTATGGCAGGCGGTGCAGAGAGGTGTATGCAGGCGGTGCAGAGAGGTGTATGCAGGCGGTGCAGAGAGGTGTATGCAGGCGGTGCAGAGAGGTGTATGCAGGTGGTGCAGAGAGGTGTATGCAGAAGGGTATGCAGGCTGCAGAGAGGTGTATGCAGGCGGTGCAGAGAGGGTGTATACAGGCGGTGCAGGGAGGTGTATGCAGGCGGTGCAGAGAGGGTAGCAGGCGGTGCAGAGAGGTGTATGCAGGCGGTGCAGAGAGGTGTATGCAGGCGGTGCAGAGAGGTGTATGCAGGCGGTGCAGAGAGTATGCAGGCGTGCAGGGAGTGTATGCAGCGTGCAGGAGGTGTATGCAGGCGGTGCAGAGAGGTGTATGCAGGCGGTGCAGAGAGGTGTATGCAGGCGGTGCAGAGAGGTGTATGCAGGCGGTGCAGAGAGGTGTATGCAGGCGGTGCAGAGGAGGTGTATGCAGGCGGTGCAGGGAGGTGTATGCAGGCGGTGCAGAGAGGTGTATGCAGGCGGTGCAGAGAGGTGTATGCAGGCAGGTGCAGAGAGGTGTATGCAGGCGGTGCAGAGAGGTGTATGCAGGCGGTGCAGGGAGGTGTATGCAGGCGGTGCAGAGAGGTGTATGCAGGCGGTGCAGAGAGGTGTATGCAGGCGGTGCAGAGAGGTGTATGCAGCGGTGCAGAGAGTGTATGCAGGCGGTGCAGGGAGGTGTATGCAGGCGGTGCAGGGAGGTGTATGCAGGCGGTGCAGAGAGGTGTATGCAGGCGGTGCAGAGAGGTGTATGCAGGCGGTGCAGAGAGGTGTATGCAGGCGGTGCAGAGAGGTGTATGCAGGCGGTGCAGAGGTGTATGCAGGCGTGCAGAGAGGTGTATGCAGAGGAAGGCAGGAGGTGTATGCAGGCGGTGCAGAGAGTGTATGCAGAGGAAGCAGGGAGGTGTATGCAGGCGGTGCAGAGAGGTGTATGCAGGCGGTGCAGTGAGGTGTATGCAGGCGGTGCAGAGAGGTGTATGCAGGCGGTGCAGAGAGGTGTATGCAGGCGGTGCAGGAGGTGTATGCAGGCGGTGCAGGGAGGTGTATGCAGGCGGTGCAGGAGGTGTATGCAGGCGGTGCAGGGAGGTGTATGCAGGCGGTGCAGGAGGTGTATGCAGGCGGTGCAGGGAGGTGTATGCAGCGTGCAGAGAGGTGTATGCAGGCGGTGCAGAGAGGTGTATGCAGGGCTGGCAGGAGGTGTATGCAGGCGGTGCAGAGAGGTGTATGCAGGCGGTGCAGGGAGGTGTATGCAGAGGAAGCAGAGAGGTGTATGCAGGCGGTGCAGAGAGGTGTATGCAGGCGGTGCAGAGAGGTGTATGCAGCGGAAGCAGGGAGGTGTATGCAGGCGGTGCAGAGAGGTGTATGCAGAGGAAGCAGGAGGTGTATGCAGGCGGTGCAGAGAGGTGTATGCAGAGGAAGGCAGGGAGGTGTATGCAGGCGGTGCAGAGAGGTGTATGCAGGCGGTGCAGAGAGGTGTATGCAGGCGGTGCAGAGAGGTGTATGCAGGCGGTGCAGAGAGGTGTATGCAGGGGTGCAGGGAGGTGTATGCAGGCGGTGCAGAGAGGTGTATGCAGGCGGTGCAGAGAGGTGTATGCAGGCGGTGCAGGGAGGTGTATGCAGGCGGTGCAGAGAGGTGTATGCAGGCGGTGCAGAGAGGTGTATGCAGGCGGTGCAGAGAGGTGTATGCAGGCGGTGCAGAGAGGTGTATGCAGGCGGTGCAGGAGTGTATGCAGGCGGTGCAGAGAGGTGTATGCAGGTGGTGCAGAGAGGTGTATGCAGGCGGTGCAGAGAGGTGTATGCAGAGGAAGGCAGAGAGGTGTATGCAGGCGGTGCAGAGAGGTGTATGCAGGCGGGTGGTGCAGAGAGGTGTATGCAGGCGGTGCAGAGAGGTGTATGCAGGCGGTACAGGAAGGTGTATGCAGGCGTGCAGAGAGGTTATGCAGAGAAGGCAGAGAGGTGTATGCAGGCGGTGCAGGGAGGTGTATGCAGGCGGTGCAGAGAGGTGTATGCAGGCGGTGCAGAGAGGTGTATGCAGGCGGTGCAGAGAGGTGTATGCAGAGAGGTGTATGCAGGCGTGCAGGGAGTGTATGCAGGCGGTACAGGAGGTGTATGCAGGCGGTGCAGAGAGGTGTATGCAGGCGGTGCAGAGAGGTGTATGCAGGCGGTGCAGAGAGGTGTATGCAGCGGTGCAGAGAGGTGTATGCAGGCGGTGCAGAGAGGTGTATGCAGAGGAAGGCAGAGAGGTGTATGCAGGCGGTGCAGAGAGTGTTTGCAGGCGGTGCAGAGAGGTGTATGCAGGCGGTGCAGAGAGGTGTTTGCAGGCGGTGCAGGGAGGTGTATGCAGGCGGTGCAGAAAGGTGTATGCAGGCGGTGCAGAGAGGTGTATGCAGGCGGTGCAGAGAAGTGTATGCAGGCGGTGCAGAGAGGTGTATGCAGGCGGTGCAGGGAGGTGTATGCAGGCGGTGCAGAGAGGTGTATGCAGGCGGTGCAGGGAGGTGTATGCAGGCGGTGCAGAGAGGTGTATGCAGGTGGTGCAGAGAGGTGTATGCAGGCGGTGCAGAGAGGTGTATGCAGAGGAAGGCAGAGAGGTGTATGCAGGCGGTGCAGATGAGGTGTATGCAGGCGGTGCAGGAGGTGTATGCAGGCGGTGCAGAGAGGTGTATGCAGGTGGTGCAGAGAGGTGTATGCAGGCGGTGCAGAGAGGTTGTATGCAGAGGAAGGCAGAGAGGTGTATGCAGGCGGTGCAGAGAGGTGTATGCAGGCGGTACAGTGAGGTGTATGCAGGCGGTGCAGAGAGGTGTATGCAGGCGGTACAGGAAGGTGTATGCAGGCGGTGCAGAGAGGTGTATGCAGAGGAAGCAGAGAGGTGTATGCAGGCGGTGCAGAGAGGTGTATGCAGGCGGTGCAGGAGGTGTATGCAGGCGGTGCAGAGAGGTGTATGCAGGTGGTGCAGAGAGGTGTATGCAGGCGGTGCAGGGAGGTGTATGCAGGTGGTGCAGAGAGGTGTATGCAGGCGGTGCAGAGAGGTGTATGCAGGCGGTGCAGAGAGGTGTATGCAGGCGGTGCAGAGAGGTGTATGCAGGCGGTGCAGAGAGGTGTATGCAGAGAGGTGTATGCAGGCGGTGCAGGGAGGTGTATGCAGGCGGTACAGGGAGGTGTATGCAGGCGGTGCAGAGAGGTGTATGCAGGCGGTGCAGAGAGGTGTATGCAGGCGGTGCAGAGAGGTGTATGCAGGCGGTGCAGAGAGGTGTATGCAGAGGAAGCAGAGAGTGTATGCAGGCGGTGCAGAGAGGTGTATGCAGGCGGTGCAGAGAGGAGTTTGCAGGCGGTGCAGAGAGGTGTATGCAGGCGGTGCAGAGAGGTGTATGCAGGCGGTGCAGAGAGGTGTATGCAGAGGAAGGCAGAGAGGTGTATGCAGGCGGTGCAGAGAGGTGTATGCAGGCGGTGCAGGAGGTGTATGCAGAGGAAGGCAGAGAGGTGTATGCAGGCGGTTGCAGAGAGGTGTATGCAGGCGGTGCAGAGAGGTGTATGCAGGCGGTGCAGGGAGGTGTATGCAGAGGAGGGCAGAGAGGTGTATGCAGGCGGTGCAGAGAGGTGTATGCAGGCGGTGCAGGGAGGTGTATGCAGGCGGTGCAGAGAGGTGTATGCAGGCGGTGCAGGAGAGGTGTATGCAGGCGGTGCAGGGAGAGGTGTATGCAGGCGGTGCAGAGAGGTGTATGCAGGCGGTGCAGAGAGGTGTATGCAGGCGGTGCAGAGAGGTGTATGCAGGCGGTGCAGAGAGGTGTATGCAGGCGGTGCAGAGAGGTGTATGCAGGCGGTGCAGAGAGGTGTATGCAGGCGGTGCAGAGAGGTGTATGCAGGCGGTGCAGAGAGGTGTATGCAGGCGGTGCAGAGAGGTGTATGCAGGCGGTGCAGAGAGGTGTATGCAGGCGGTGCAGAGAGGTGTATGCAGGCGGTGCAGGAGGTGTATGCAGGCGGTGCAGAGAGGTGTATGCAGGCGTGCAGAGAGGTGTATGCAGGCGGTGCAGAGAGGTGTATGCAGGCGGTGCAGAGAGGTGTATGCAGGAGGTGCAGAGAGGTGTATGCAGGGTGCAGGGGTGCAGGAGAGGTGTATGCAGGCGGTGCAGGAGAGGTGTATGCAGGCGGTGCAGAGAGGTGTATGCAGAGGAAGGCAGGAGGTGTATTGCAGCGGTGCAGAGAGGTGTATGCCAGCGGTATGCAGAGAGGTGTATGCAGGCGGTGCAGTAGAGGGTGTATGCAGAGGAAGGCAGGAGGTGTATGC
>NC_079196.1:3642597-3717417 GCF_029499605.1 Hyla sarda | reverse complement strand
CAGGCGGTGCAGAGAGGTGTATGCAGAGGAAGGCAGGGAGGTGTATGCAGGCGGTGCAGAGAGGTGTATGCAGGCGGTGCAGAGAGGTGTATGCAGGCGGTGCAGAGAGGTGTATGCAGAGGAAGGCAGGGAGGTGTATGCAGGCGGTGCAGAGAGGTGTATGCAGGCGGTGCAGGGAGGTGTATGCAGGCGGTGCAGAGAGGTGTATGCAGGCGGTGCAGAGAGGTGTATGCAGAGGAGGCAGGGAGGTGTATGCAGGCGGTGCAGAGAGGTGTATGCAGGCGGTGCAGGGAGGTGTATGCAGGCGGTGCAGAGAGGTGTATGCAGGCGGTGCAGAGAGGTGTATGCAGGCGGTGCAGAGAGGTGTATGCAGGCGGTGCAGGGAGGTGTATGCAGGCGGTGCAGAGAGGTGTATGCAGGCGGTGCAGAGAGGTGTATGCAGGCGGTGCAGAGAGGTGTATGCAGGCGGTGCAGAGAGGTGTATGCAGGCGGTGCAGAGAGGTGTATGCAGGCGGTGCAGAGAGGTGTATGCAGGCGGTGCAGAGAGGTGTATGCAGGCGGTGCAGAGAGGTGTATGCAGGCGGTGCAGAGAGGTGTATGCAGAGAGGTGTATGCAGGCGGTGCAGAGAGGTGTATGCAGGCGGTGCAGAGAGGTGTATGCAGGCGGTGCAGAGAGGTGTATGCAGGCGGTGCAGAGAGGTGTATGCAGGCGGTGCAGAGAGGTGTATGCAGGCGGTGCAGAGAGGTGTATGCAGGCGGTGCAGAGAGGTGTATGCAGGCGGTGCAGAGAGGTGTATGCAGGCGGTGCAGGGAGGTGTATGCAGGCGGTGCAGAGAGGTGTATGCAGGCGGTGCAGAGAGGTGTATGCAGGCGGTGCAGAGAGGTGTATGCAGGCGGTGCAGAGAGGTGTATGCAGGCGGTGCAGAGAGGTGTATGCAGGCGGTGCAGAGAGGTGTATGCAGGCGGTGCAGGGAGGTGTATGCAGGCGGTGCAGAGAGGTGTATGCAGGCGGTGCAGAGAGGTGTATGCAGGCGGTGCAGAGAGGTGTATGCAGGCGGTGCAGAGAGGTGTATGCAGGCGGTGCAGAGAGGTGTATGCAGGCGGTGCAGAGAGGTGTATGCAGGCGGTGCAGAGAGGTGTATGCAGGCGGTGCAGAGAGGTGTATGCAGGCGGTGCAGAGAGGTGTATGCAGGCGGTGCAGAGAGGTGTATGCAGGCGGTGCAGGGAGGTGTATGCAGGCGGTGCAGAGAGGTGTATGCAGGCGGTGCAGAGAGGTGTATGCAGGCGGTGCAGAGAGGTGTATGCAGGCGGTGCAGAGAGGTGTATGCAGGCGGTGCAGGAGGTGTATGCAGGCGGTGCAGAGAGGTGTATGCAGGCGGTGCAGGAGGTGTATGCAGGCGGTGCAGAGAGGTGTATGCAGGCGGTGCAGAGAGGTGTATGCAGAGGAAGGCAGGGAGGTGTATGCAGGCGGTGCAGAGAGGTGTATGCAGAGGAAGGCAGGAGGTGTATGCAGGCGGTGCAGAGAGGTGTATGCAGGCGGTGCAGAGAGGTGTATGCAGGCGGTGCAGAGAGGTGTATGCAGGCGGTGCAGAGAGGTGTATGCAGGCGGTGCAGAGAGGTGTATGCAGGCGGTGCAGGGAGGTGTATGCAGGCGGTGCAGAGAGGTGTATGCAGGCGGTGCAGAGAGGTGTATGCAGGCGGTGCAGGGAGGTGTATGCAGGCGGTGCAGGGAGGTGTATGCAGGCGGTGCAGGAGGTGTATGCAGGCGGTGCAGAGAGGTGTATGCAGGCGGTGCAGGGAGGTGTATGCAGGCGGTGCAGAGAGGTGTATGCAGGCGGTGCAGGGAGGTGTATGCAGGCGGAGCAGAGAGGTGTATGCAGGCGGTGCAGAGAGGTGTATGCAGGCGGTGCAGAGAGGTGTATGCAGAGGAAGGCAGGGAGGTGTATGCAGGCGGTGCAGAGAGGTGTATGCAGAGGAAGGCAGGGAGGTGTATGCAGGCGGTGCAGAGAGGTGTATGCAGGCGGTGCAGAGAGGTGTATGCAGGCGGTGCAGAGAGGTGTATGCAGGCGGTGCAGAGAGGTGTATGCAGGCGGTGCAGAGAGGTGTATGCAGGCGGTGCAGAGAGGTGTATGCAGGTGGTGCAGGGAGGTGTATGCAGGCGGTGCAGAGAGGTGTATGCAGGCGGTGCAGAGAGGTGTATGCAGGCGGTGCAGGGAGGTGTATGCAGGCGGTGCAGAGAGGTGTATGCAGGCGGTGCAGAGAGGTGTATGCAGGCGGTGCAGAGAGGTGTATGCAGGCGGTGCAGAGAGGTGTATGCAGGCGGTGCAGGGAGGTGTATGCAGGCGGTGCAGAGAGGTGTATGCAGGTGGTGCAGAGAGGTGTATGCAGGCGGTGCAGAGAGGTGTATGCAGAGGAAGGCAGAGAGGTGTATGCAGGCGGTGCAGAGAGGTGTATGCAGGCGGTGCAGAGAGGTGTATGCAGGCGGTGCAGAGAGGTGTATGCAGGCGGTACAGGAAGGTGTATGCAGGCGGTGCAGAGAGGTGTATGCAGAGGAAGGCAGAGAGGTGTATGCAGGCGGTGCAGGAGAGGTGTATGCAGGCGGTGCAGAGAGGTGTATGCAGGCGGTGCAGAGAGGTGTATGCAGGCGGTGCAGAGAGGTGTATGCAGAGAGGTGTATGCAGGCGGTGCAGGGAGGTGTATGCAGGCGGTACAGGGAGGTGTATGCAGGCGGTGCAGAGAGGTGTATGCAGGCGGTGCAGAGAGGTGTATGCAGGCGGTGCAGAGAGGTGTATGCAGGCGGTGCAGAGAGGTGTATGCAGGCGGTGCAGAGAGGTGTATGCAGAGGAAGGCAGAGAGGTGTATGCAGGCGGTGCAGAGAGGTGTTTGCAGGCGGTGCAGAGAGGTGTATGCAGGCGGTGCAGAGAGGTGTTTGCAGGCGGTGCAGGGAGGTGTATGCAGGCGGTGCAGAAAGGTGTATGCAGGCGGTGCAGAGAGGTGTATGCAGGCGGTGCAGAGAAGTGTATGCAGGCGGTGCAGAGAGGTGTATGCAGGCGGTGCAGGGAGGTGTATGCAGGCGGTGCAGAGAGGTGTATGCAGGCGGTGCAGGGAGGTGTATGCAGGCGGTGCAGAGAGGTGTATGCAGGTGGTGCAGAGAGGTGTATGCAGGCGGTGCAGAGAGGTGTATGCAGAGGAAGGCAGAGAGGTGTATGCAGGCGGTGCAGAGAGGTGTATGCAGGCGGTGCAGGGAGGTGTATGCAGGCGGTGCAGAGAGGTGTATGCAGGTGGTGCAGAGAGGTGTATGCAGGCGGTGCAGAGAGGTGTATGCAGAGGAAGGCAGAGAGGTGTATGCAGGCGGTGCAGAGAGGTGTATGCAGGCGGTACAGTGAGGTGTATGCAGGCGGTGCAGAGAGGTGTATGCAGGCGGTACAGGAAGGTGTATGCAGGCGGTGCAGAGAGGTGTATGCAGAGGAAGGCAGAGAGGTGTATGCAGGCGGTGCAGAGAGGTGTATGCAGGCGGTGCAGGGAGGTGTATGCAGGCGGTGCAGAGAGGTGTATGCAGGTGGTGCAGAGAGGTGTATGCAGGCGGTGCAGGGAGGTGTATGCAGGTGGTGCAGAGAGGTGTATGCAGGCGGTGCAGAGAGGTGTATGCAGGCGGTGCAGAGAGGTGTATGCAGGCGGTGCAGAGAGGTGTATGCAGGCGGTGCAGAGAGGTGTATGCAGAGAGGTGTATGCAGGCGGTGCAGGGAGGTGTATGCAGGCGGTACAGGGAGGTGTATGCAGGCGGTGCAGAGAGGTGTATGCAGGCGGTGCAGAGAGGTGTATGCAGGCGGTGCAGAGAGGTGTATGCAGGCGGTGCAGAGAGGTGTATGCAGAGGAAGGCAGAGAGGTGTATGCAGGCGGTGCAGAGAGGTGTATGCAGGCGGTGCAGAGAGGAGTTTGCAGGCGGTGCAGAGAGGTGTATGCAGGCGGTGCAGAGAGGTGTATGCAGGCGGTGCAGAGAGGTGTATGCAGAGGAAGGCAGAGAGGTGTATGCAGGCGGTGCAGAGAGGTGTATGCAGGCGGTGCAGAGAGGTGTATGCAGAGGAAGGCAGAGAGGTGTATGCAGGCGGTGCAGAGAGGTGTATGCAGGCGGTGCAGAGAGGTGTATGCAGGCGGTGCAGGGAGGTGTATGCAGAGGAAGGCAGAGAGGTGTATGCAGGCGGTGCAGAGAGGTGTATGCAGGCGGTGCAGAGAGGTGTATGCAGAGGAAGGCAGGGAGGTGTATGCAGGCGGTGCAGAGAGGTGTATGCAGAGGAAGGCAGGGAGGTGTATGCAGGCGGTGCAGAGAGGTGTATGCAGGCGGTGCAGAGAGGTGTATGCAGGCGGTGCAGAGAGGTGTATGCAGGCGGTGCAGAGAGGTGTATGCAGGCGGTGCAGAGAGGTGTATGCAGGCGGTGCAGAGAGGTGTATGCAGAGGAAGGCAGAGAGGTGTATGCAGGCGGTGCAGAGAGGTGTATGCAGGCGGTGCAGAGAGGTGTATGCAGGCGGTACAGGGAGGTGTATGCAGGCGGTGCACAGAGGTGTATGCAGGCGGTGCAGAGAGGTGTATGCAGGCAGTGCAGAGAGGTGTATGCAGGCGGTACAGGGAGGTGTATGCAGGCGGTGCAGAGAGGTGTATGCAGGCGGTGCAGAGAGGTGTATGCAGGCGGTGCAGGGAGGTGTATGCAGGCGGTGCAGAGAGGTGTATGCAGAGGAAGGCAGAGAGGTGTATGCAGGCGGTGCAGAGAGGTGTATGCAGGCGGTGCAGAGAGGTGTATGCAGAGGAAGGCAGAGAGGTGTATGCAGGCGGTGCAGAGAGGTGTATGCAGGCGGTGCAGGGAGGTGTATGCAGGCGGTGCACAGAGGTGTATGCAGGCGGTGCAGAGAGGTGTATGCAGGCAGTGCAGAGAGGTGTATGCAGGCGGTGCAGGGAGGTGTATGCAGGCGGTGCAGAGAGGTGTATGCAGAGGAAGGCAGAGAGGTGTATGCAGGCGGTGCAGAGAGGTGTATGCAGGCGGTGCAGAGAGGTGTATGCAGGCGGTGCAGAGAGGTGTATGCAGAGGAAGGCAGAGAGGTGTATGCAGGCGGTGCAGGGAGGTGTATGCAGGCGGTGCAGAGAGGTGTATGCAGGCGGTGCAGAGAGGTGTATGCAGGCGGTGCAGGGAGGTGTATGCAGGCGGTACAGGGAGGTGTATGCAGGCGGTGCAGAGAGGTGTATGCAGGCGGTGCAGAGAGGTGTATGCAGGCGGTGCAGGGAGGTGTATGCAGGCGGTGCAGAGAGGTGTATGCAGAGGAAGGCAGAGAGGTGTATGCAGGCGGTGCAGGGAGGTGTATGCAGGCGGTGCAGAGAGGTGTATGCAGGCGGTGCAGAGAGGTGTATGCAGGCGGTGCAGGGAGGTGTATGCAGGCGGTACAGGGAGGTGTATGCAGGCGGTGCAGAGAGGTGTATGCAGGCGGTGCAGGGAGGTGTATGCAGAGGAAGGCAGAGAGGTGTATGCAGGCGGTGCAGGGAGGTGTATGCAGGCGGTGCAGAGAGGTGTATGCAGGCGGTGCAGAGAGGTGTATGCAGGCGGTGCAGGGAGGTGTATGCAGGCGGTACAGGGAGGTGTATGCAGGCGGTGCAGAGAGGTGTATGCAGGCGGTGCAGAGAGTTGTATGCAGGCGGTGCAGAGAGGTGTATGCAGGCGGTGCAGAGAGGTGTATGCAGGCGGTGCAGGGAGGTGTATGCAGGCTGTGCAGAGAGGTGTATGCAGGCGGTGCAGAGAGGTGTATGCAGAGGAAGGCAGAGAGGTGTATGCAGGCGGTGCAGAGAGGTGTATGCAGAGGAAGGCAAAGAGGTGTATGCAGGCGGTGCAGAGAGGTGTATGCAGGCGGTGCAGAGAGGTGTATGCAGAGGAAGGCAAGGAGGTGTATGCAGGCGGTGCAGAGAGGTGTATGCAGAGGAAGGCAGAGAGGTGTATGCAGGCGGTGCAGAGAGGTGTATGCAGAGGAAGGCAGAGAGGTGTATGCAGGCGGTGCAGAGAGGTGTATGCAGGCGGTGCAGAGAGGTGTATGCAGGCGGTGCAGAGAGGTGTATGCAGGCGGTGCAGGGAGGTGTATGCAGAGGAAGGCAGAGAGGTGTATGCAGGCGGTGCAGGGAGGTGTATGCAGGCAGTGCAGAGAGGTGTATGCAGGCGGTACAGGGAGGTGTATGCAGGCGGTGCAGAGAGGTGTATGCAGGCGGTGCAGAGAGGTGTATGCAGGCGGTGCAGAGAGGTGTATGCAGAGGAAGGCAGAGAGGTGTATGCAGGCAGTGCAGAGAGGTGTATGCAGGCGGTGCAGGGAGGTGTATGCAGGCGGTGCAGAGAGGTGTATGCAGGCGGTGCAGGGAGGTGTATGCAGGCGGTGCAGAGAGATGTATGCAGAGGAAGGCAGGGAGGTGTATGCAGGCGGTGCAGAGAGGTGTATGCAGAGGAAGGCAGAGAGGTGTATGCAGGCGGTGCAGAGAGGTGTATGCAGGCGGTGCAGAGAGGTGTATGCAGGCGGTGCAGAGAGGTGTATGCAGAGGAAGGCAGGGAGGTGAATGCAGGTGGTGCAGGGAGGTGTATGCAGGCGGTACAGGGAGGTGTATGCAGGCGGTGCACAGAGGTGTATGCAGGCGGTGCAGAGAGGTGTATGCAGGCGGTGCAGAGAGGTGTATGCAGGCGGTGCAGGGAGGTGTATGCAGGCGGTGCAGGGAGGTGTATGCAGGCGGTGCAGGGAGGTGTATGCAGGCGGTGCAGAGAGGTGTATGCAAGCGGTGCAGAGAGGTGTATGCAGGCGGTGCAGAGAGGTGTATGCAGGCGGTGCAGAGAGGTGTATGCAGGCGGTGCAGAGAGGTGTATGCAGGCGGTGCAGGGAGGTGTATGCAGGCTGTGCAGAGAGGTGTATGCAGGCGGTGCACAGAGGTGTATGCAGGCGGTGCAGAGAGGTGTATGCAGGCGGTGCAGAGAGGTGTATGCAGGCGGTGCAGAGAGGTGTATGCAGGCGGTGCAGAGAGGTGTATGCAGAGGAAGGCAGGGAGGTGAATGCAGGCGGTGCAGAGAGGTGTATGCAGGCGGTGCAGGGAGGTGTATGCAGGCGGTGCAGAGAGGTGTATGCAGGCGGTGCAGAGAGGTGTATGCAGGCGGTACAGGGAGGTGTATGCAGGCGGTGCAGAGAGGTGTATGCAGGCGGTGCAGGGAGGTGTATGCAGGCGGTGCAGAGAGGTGTATGCAGAGGAAGGCAGAGAGGTGTATGCAGGCGGTGCAGAGAGGTGTATGCAGGCGGTGCAGGGAGGTGTATGCAGGCGGTGCAGAGAGGTGTTTGCAGGCGGTGCAGAGAGGTGTATGCAGGCGGTGCAGAGAGGTGTATGCAGGCGGTGCAGAGAGGTGTATGCAGGCGGTGCAGAGAGGTGTATGCAGGCGGTGCAGGGAGGTGTATGCAGGCGGTGCAGAGAGGTGTATGCAGGCGGTGCAGAGAGGTGTATGCAGAGAGGTGTATGCAGGCGGTGCAGGGAGGTGTATGCAGGCGGTACAGGGAGGTGTATGCAGGCGGTGCAGTGAGGTGTATGCAGGCGGTGCAGAGAGGTGTATGCAGGCGGTGCAGAGAGGTGTATGCAGGCGGTACAGAGAGGTGTATGCAGAGGAAGGCAGAGAGGTGTATGCAGGCGGTGCAGAGAGGTGTATGCAGGCGGTGCAGAGAAGTGTATGCAGAGGAAGGCAGAGAGGTGTATGCAGGCGGTGCAGAGAGGTGTGTGCAGAGGAAGGCAGAGAGGTGTATGCAGGCGGTGCAGGGAGGTGTATGCAGGCGGTGCAGGGAGGTGTATGCAGGCGGTGCAGAGAGGTGTATGCTGGCGGTACAGAGAGGTGTATGCAGGCGGTGCAGAGAGGTGTATGCTGGCGGTGCACGGAGGTGTATGCAGGCGGTGCAGAGAGGTGTATGCAGGCGGTGCAGAGAGGTGTATGCAGGCGGTGCAGAGAGGTGTATGCAGGCGGTGCAGAGAGGTGTATGCAGACGGTGCGGAGAGGTGTATGCAGGCGGTGCAGAGAGGTGTATGCAGGCGGTGCAGAGAGGTGTATGCAGGCGGTGCAGAGAGGTGTATGCAGACGGTGCAGAGAGGTGTATGCAGGCGGTGCAGAGAGGTGTATGCAGGCGGTGCAGGGAGGTGTATGCAGGCGGTACAGAGAGGTGTATGCAGGCGGTGCAGAGAGGTGTATGCTGGCGGTGCACGGAGGTGTATGCAGACGGTGCAGAGAGGTGTATGCAGGCGGTGCAGAGAGGTGTATGCAGGCGGTGCAGAGAGGTGTATGCAGGCGGTGCAGAGGACGGCAGAGAGGTATATGCAGGCGGTACAGTGAGGTGTATGCAGGCGGTGCAGAGAGGTGTATGCAGGCGGTGCAGGGAGGTGTGTGCAGGCGGTGCAGGGAGGTGTATGTAGGCAGTGCAGAGAGATGTATGCAGGCGATACAGGGAGGTGTATGCAGGCGGTGCAGAGAGGTGTATGCAGGCGGTGCAGGGAGGTGTATGCAGGCGGTGCAGGGAGGTGTATGCAGGCTGTGCAGAGAGGTGTATGCAGGCGGTGCACAGAGGTGTATGCAGGCGGTGCACAGAGGTGTATGCAGGCGGTGCAGAGAGGTGTATGCAGGCGGTGCAGAGGACGGCAGAGAGGTGTATGCAGGCGGTGCAGAGGACAGCAGAGAGGTGTATGCAGGCAGTACAGGGAGGTGTATGCAGGCGGTGCAGAGGAAGGCAGAGAGGTGTATGCAGGCGGTGCAGAGGACAGCAGAGAGGTGTATGCAGGCGGTACAGGGAGGTGTATGCAGGCGGTGCAGGGAGGTGTATGCAGGCGGTGCAGAGAGGTGTATGCAGGCGGTGCAGGGAGGTGTATGCAGGCGGTGCAGAGAGGTGTATGCAGGCGGTGCAGGGAGGTGTATGCAGGCGGTGCAGGGAGGTGTATGCAGGCGGTGCAGAGAGGTGTTTGCAGGCGGTGCAGGGAGGTGTATGCAGGCGGTGCAGGGAGGTGTATGCAGGCGGTTCAGGGAGGTGTATGCAGGCGGTGCACAGAGGTGTATGCAGGCGGTGCAGGGAGCTGTATGGAGGCGGTGCAGGGAGGTGTGTGCACAGAGGTGTATGCAGGCGGTGCACAGAGGTGTATGCAGGCGGTGCAGAGATGTGTATGCAGGCGGTGCAGAGAGGTGTATGCAGGCGGTGCACAGAGGTGTATGCAGGCGGTGCAGGGAGGTGTATGCAGGCGGTGCAGAGAGGTGTATGCAGGCGGTGCAGGGAGGTGTATGCAGGCGGTGCAGGGAGGTGTATGCAGGCGGTGCAGGGAGGTGTATGCAGGCGGTGCAGGGAGGTGTATGCAGGCGGTGCAGGGAGGTGTATGCAGGCGGTGCAGGGAGGTGTATGCAGGCGGTGCAGAGAGGTGTATGCAGGCGGTGCAGGGAGGTGTATGCAGGCGGTGCAGGGAGGTGTATGCAGGCGGTGCAGAGAGGTGTATGCAGGCGGTGCAGGGAGGTGTATGCAGGCGGTGCAGGGAGGTGTATGCAGGCGGTGCAGGGAGGTGTATGCAGGCGGTGCAGAGAGGTGTATGCAGGCGGTGCAGGGAGGTGTATGCAGGCGGTGCAGGGAGGTGTATGCAGGCGGTGCAGGGAGGTGTATGCAGGCGGTGCAGAGAGGTGTATGCAGGCGGTGCAGGGAGGTGTATGCAGGCGGTGCAGGGAGGTGTATGCAGGCGGTGCAGGGAGGTGTATGCAGGCGGTGCAGGGAGGTGTATGCAGGCGGTGCAGGGAGGTGTATGCAGGCGGTGCAGGGAGGTGTATGCAGGCGGTGCAGAAAGGTGTATGCAGGCGGTGCAGTGTCACATCCAGGCCATCTGCTGAGCCAGGGATCAGGCCTGTACTACAAGGCAATGGGAGGTCCCTGCAGCGTCACCATCCAGAAGATCAATGGGGACTCCAGAATAAAACAGGAAGATATACAATAATAATACAGAGTACTGTGCAATAATAATAATACAGAGTACTGTGCAATAATAATAATACAGAGTACTGTGCAATAATAATACAGAGTACTGTGCAATAATAATAATACAGAGTACTGTGCAATAATAATAATACAGAGTACTGTGCAATAATAATAATACAGAGTACTGTGCAATAATAATAATACAGAGTACTGTGCAATAATAATAAAAAGTACTGTGCAATAATAATAATACAGAGTACTGTGCAATAATAATACAGAGTACTGTGCAATAATAATACAGAGTACTGTGCAATAATAATAATACAGAGTACTGTGCAATAATAATAATACAGAGTACTGTGCAATAATAATAACACAGAGTACTGTGCAATAATAATACAGAGTACTGTGCAATAATAATACAGAGTACTGTGCAATAATAATAATACAGAGTACTGTGCAATAATAATACAGAGTACTGTGCAATAATAATAATACAGAGTACTGTGCAATAATAATACAGAGTACTGTGCAATAATAATACAGAGTACTGTGCAATAATAATACAGAGTACTGTGCAATAATAATACAGAGTACTGTGCAATAATAATAATACAGAGTACTGTGCAATAATAATACAGAGTACTGTGCAATAATAATACAGAGTACTGTGCAATAATAATAATACAGAGTACTGTGCAATAATAATACAGAGTACTGTGCAATAATAATAATACAGAGTACTGTGCAATAATAATAATACAGAGTACTGTGCAATAATAATAATACAGAGTACTGTGCAATAATAATAATACAGAGTACTGTGCAATAATAATACAAAGTACTGTGCAATAATAATAACACAGAGTACTGTGCAATAATAATACAGAGTACTGTGCAATAATAATAATACAGAGTACTGTGCAATAATAATACAGAGTACTGTGCAATAATAATAATACAGAGTACTGTGCAATAATAATAATACAGAGTACTGTGCAATAATAATAATACAGAGTACTGTGCAATAATAATACAGAGTACTGTGCAATAATAATACAGAGTACTGTGCAATAATAATAATACAGAGTACTGTGCAATAATAATAATACAGAGTACTGTGCAATAATAATACAGAGTACTGTGCAATAATAATAATACAGAGTACTGTGCAATAATAATAATACAGAGTACTGTGCAATAATAATAGAGTACTGTGCAATAATAATACAGAGTACTGTGCAATAATAATAATACAGAGTACTGTGCAATAATAATACAGAGTACTGTGCAATAATAATAATACAGAGTACTGTGCAATAATAATACAGAGTACTGTGCAATAATAATAATACAGAGTACTGTGCAATAATAATAATACAGAGTACTGTGCAATAATAATAATACAGAGTACTGTGCAATAATAATACAGAGTACTGTGCAATAATAATAATACAGAGTACTGTGCAATAATAATACAGAGTACTGTGCAATAATAATAATACAGAGTACTGTGCAATAATAATACAGAGTACTGTGCAATAATAATAATACAGAGTACTGTGCAATAATAATACAGAGTACTGTGCAATAATAATAACACAGAGTACTGTGCAATAATAATACAGAGTACTGTGCAATAACAATAATACAGAGTACTGTGCAATAATAATAATAGAGTACTGTGCAATAATAATACAGAGTACTGTGCAATAATAATACAGAGTACTGTGCAATAATAATAATACAGAGTACTGTGCAATAATAATACAGAGTACTGTGCAATAATAATACAGAGTACTGTGCAATAATAATAATACAGAGTACTGTGCAATAATAATAATAGAGTACTGTGCAATAATAATACAGAGTACTGTGCAATAATAATAATACAGAGTACTGTGCAATAATAATAATACAGAGTACTGTGCAATAATAATACAGAAGTACTGTGCAATAATAATAATACAGAGTACTGTGCAATAATAATACAGAGTACTGTGCAATAATAATAATACAGAGTACTGTGCAATAATAATACAGAGTACTGTACAATAATAATAATACAGAGTACTGTGCAATAATAATACAGAGTACTGTGCAATAATAATACAGAGTACTGTGCAATAATAATAATACAGAGTACTGTGCAATAATAATACAGAGTACTGTGCAATAATAATACAGAGTACTGTGCAAGAATAATAATACAGAGTACTGTGCAATAATAATACAGAGTACTGTGCAATAATAATACAGAGTACTGTACAATAATAATAATACAGAGTACTGTGCAATAATAATACTGAGTACTGTGCAATAATAATAATACAGAGTACTGTGCAATAATAATACAGAGTACTGTGCAATAATAATACAGAGTACTGTGCAATAATAATAATACAGAGTACTGTGCAATAATAATAATAGAGTACTGTGCAATAATAATACAGAGTACTGTGCAATAATAATACAGAGTACTGTGCAATAATAATACAGAGTACTGTGCAATAATAATAATACAGAGTACTGTGCAATAATAATACAGAGTACTGTGCAATAATAATAATACAGAGTACTGTGCAATAATAATACAGAGTACTGTGCAATAATAATACAGAGTACTGTGCAATAATAATACAGAGTACTGTGCAATAATAATAATACAGAGTACTGTGCAATAATAATAATACAGAGTACTGTGCAATAATAATAATACAGAGTACTGTGCAATAATAATAATAGAGTACTGTGCAATAATAATACAGAGTACTGTGCAATAATAATACAGAGTACTGTGCAATAATAATAATACAGAGTACTGTGCAATAATAATAATACAGAGTACTGTGCAATAATAATACAGAGTACTGTGCAATAATAATACAGAGTACTGTGCAATAATAATACAGAGTACTGTGCAATAATAATAATACAGAGTACTGTGCAATAATAATAATACAGAGTACTGTGCAATAATAATACAGAGTACTGTGCAATAATAATAATACAGAGTACTGTGCAATAATAATAATACAGAGTACTGTGCAATAATAATAATACAGAGTACTGTGCAATAATAATACAGAGTACTGTGCAATAATAATACAGAGTACTGTGCAATAATAATACAGAGTACTGTGCAATAATAATACAGAGTACTGTGCAATAATAATACAGAGTACTGTGCAATAATAATAATACAGAGTACTGTGCAATAATAATAATACAGAGTACTGTGCAATAATAATAATACAGAGTACTGTGCAATAATAATACAGAGTACTGTGCAATAATAATACAGAGTACTGTCCAATAATAATACAGAGTACTGTGCAATAATAATACAGAGTACTGTGCAATAATAATAATACAGAGTACTGTGCAATAATAATAATAGAGTACTGTGCAATAATAATACAGAGTACTGTGCAATAATAATACAGAGTACTGTGCAATAATAATAATAATAATACAGAGTACTGTGCAATAATAATACAGAGTACTGTGCAATAATAATACAGAGTACTGTGCAATAATAATAATACAGAGTACTGTGCAATAATAATAATAGAGTACTGTGCAATAATAATACAGAGTACTGTGCAATAATAATACAGAGTACTGTGCAATAATAATAATACAGAGTACTGTGCAATAATAATACAGAGTACTGTGCAATAATAATACAGAGTACTGTGCAATAATAATAATACAGAGTACTGTGCAATAATAATACAGAGTACTGTGCAATAATAATAATACAGAGTACTGTGCAATAATAATACAGAGTACTGTGCAATAATAATACAGAGTACTGTGCAATAATAATAATACAGAGTACTGTGCAATAATAATACCGAGTACTGTGCAATAATAATAATACAGAGTACTGTGCAATAATAATACAGAGTACTGTGCAATAATAATAACACAGAGTACTGTGCAATAATAATACAGAGTACTGTGCAATAATAATAATACAGAGTACTGTGCAATAATAATACAGAGTACTGTGCAATAATAATAATACAGAGTACTGTGCAATAATAATAATAGAGTACTGTGCAATAATAATACAGAGTACTGTGCAATAATAATACAGAGTACTGTGCAATAATAATAATACAGAGTACTGTGCAATAATAATAATAGAGTACTGTGCAATAATAATACAGAGTACTGTGCAATAATAATAATACAGAGTACTGTGCAATAATAATAATACAGAGTACTGTGCAATAATAATACAGAGTACTGTGCAATAATAATAATACAGAGTACTGTGCAATAATAATACAGAGTACTGTGCAATAATAATACAGAGTACTGTGCAATAATAATACAGAGTACTGTGCAATAATAATAATACAGAGTACTGTGCAATAATAATACAGAGTACTGTGCAATAATAATAATACAGAGTACTGTGCAATAATAATACAGAGTACTGTACAATAATAATAATACAGAGTACTGTGCAATAATAATACAGAGTACTGTGCAATAATAATACAGAGTACTGTGCAATAATAATAATACAGAGTACTGTGCAATAATAATACAGAGTACTGTGCAATAATAATAATACAGAGTACTGTGCAATAATAATACAGAGTACTGTGCAATAATAATACAGAGTACTGTGCAATAATAATAATACAGAGTACTGTGCAATAATAATAATACAGAGTACTGTGCAATAATAATAATACAGAGTACTGTGCAATAATAATACAGAGTACTGTGCAATAATAATAATACAGAGTACTGTGCAATAATAATAATACAGAGTACTGTGCAATAATAATACAGAGTACTGTGCAATAATAATAATAATAATAATACAGAGTACTGTGCAATAATAATAATACAGAGTACTGTGCAATAATAATACAGAGTACTGTGCAATAATAATACAGAGTACTGTGCAATAATAATACAGAGTACTGTGCAATAATAATAATACAGAGTACTGTGCAATAATAATACAGAGTACTGTGCAATAATAATACAGAGTACTGTGCAATAATAATAATACAGAGTACTGTGCAATAATAATAATACAGAGTACTGTGCAATAATAATAATAATACAGAGTACTGTGCAATAATAATACAGAGTACTGTGCAATAATAATAATACAGAGTACTGTGCAATAATAATAATACAGAGTACTGTGCAATAATAATAATACAGAGTACTGTGCAATAATAATAATACAGAGTACAGTGCAATAATAATACAGAGTACTGTGCAATAATAATAATACAGAGTACTGTGCAATAATAATACAGAGTACTGTGCAATAATAATACAGAGTACTGTGCAATAATAATAATAATACAGAGTACTGTGCAATAATAATAATACAGAGTACTGTGCAATAATAATAATACAGAGTACTGTGCAATAATAATAATACAGAGTACTGTGCAATAATAATAATACAGAGTACTGTGCAATAATAATACAGAGTACTGTGCAATAATAATACAGAGTACTGTGCAATAATAATAATACAGAGTACTGTGCAATAATAATAATACAGAGTACTGTGCAATAATAATACAGAGTACTGTGCAATAATAATAATACAGAGTACTGTGCAATAATAATAATAATACAGAGTACTGTGCAATAATAATACAGAGTACTGTGCAATAATAATAATACAGAGTACTGTGCAATAATAATAATACAGAGTACTGTGCAATAATAATAATACAGAGTACTGTGCAATAATAATACAGAGTACTGTGCAATAATAATACAGAGTACTGTGCAATAATAATAATAATACAGAGTACTGTGCAATAATAATAATACAGAGTACTGTGCAATAATAATAATACAGAGTACTGTGCAATAATAATAATACAGAGTACTGTGCAATAATAATACAGAGTACTGTGCAATAATAATAATACAGAGTACTGTGCAATAATAATAATACAGAGTACTGTGCAATAATAATAATACAGAGTACTGTGCAATAATAATACAGAGTACTGTGCAATCATAATAATAGAGTACTGTGCAATAATAATAATACAGAGTACTGTGCAATAATAATACAGAGTACTGTGCAATAATAATACAGAGTACTGTGCAATAATAATAATACAGAGTACTGTGCAATAATAATAATAATACAGAGTACTGTGCAATAATAATACAGAGTACTGTGCAATAATAATACAGAAGGATGTACAGTAATAATAAAAAGTACTGTACAATACAAATACAACATATAGAATAATGCTCCCTATGTACAAGGAAAAAGATGCTCCTACATACAGGAATATGCATACTATAATACTGCTCTATATACAAGAATATAACTACTATAATACTGCTCTATATACAAGAATATATCTACTATAATACTGCTCCTATATACAAGAATATATCTACTATAATACTGCCTCCTATATACAAGAATATAACTACTATAATACTGCTCTATATACAAGAATATATCTACTATAATACTGCCTCCTATATACAAGAATATAACTACTATAATACTGCTTCCTATATACAAGAATATAACTACTATAATACTGCTTCTATATACAAGAATATAACTACTATAATACTGCTTCTATATACAAGAATATAACTACTATAATACTGCTTCTATATATAAGAATATAACTACTATAATACTGCTCCTATATACAAGAATATAACTACTATAATACTGCTTCTATATACAAGAATATAACTACTATAATACTGCTCCTATATACAAGAATATAACTACTATAATACTGCTCTATATACAAGAATATAACTACTATAATACTGCTCCTATATACAAGAATATAACTACTATAATACTGCTCCTATATACAAGAATATAACTACTATAATACTGCTCCTATATACAAGAATATAACTACTATAATACTGCTCCTATATACAAGAATATAACTACTATAATACTGCCCCTATACAAGAATATAACTACTATAATACTGCCTCCTATATACAAGAATATAACTACTATAATACTGCTCCTATATACAAGAATATAACTACTATAATACTGCTCCTATATACAAGAATAGAACTACTATAATACTGCTCCTATATACAAGAATATAACTACTATAATACTGCTCCTATATACAAGAATATAACTAATATAATACTGCCTCCTATATACAAGAATATAACTACTATAATACTGCTCCTATATACAAGAATATAACTACTATATTACTGCTCCTATATACAAGAATATATCTACTATAATACTGCTCCTATATACAAAAATATAACTACTATAATACTGCTCCTATATACAAGAATATATCTACTATAATACTGCTCCTATATACAAGAATATAACTACTATAATACTGCTCCTATATACAAGAATATAACTACTATAATGCTGCCTCCTATATACAAGAATATAACCACTATAATATTGCCTCCTATATACAAGAATATGACTACTATAATACTGCTTCTATATACAAGAATATAACTACTATAATACTGCTCCTATATACAAGAATATAACTACTATAATACTGCCTCCTATATACAAGAATATAACTACTATAATACTGCTCCTATATACAAGAATATAACTACTATAATACTGCTCCTATATACATGAATATAACTACTATAATACTGCTCCTATATACAAGAATATGACTACTATAATACTACCCCTATATACAAGAATATAACTACTATAATACTGCTCCTATATACAAGAATATAACTACTATAATACTGCCCCTATATACAAGAATATAGCTACTATAATACTGCTTCTATATACAAGAATGGAACTGTTACGCCGAGTGCTCCGGGTCCCTGCTCCTCCCCGGAGCGCTCGCGGCGTTTCTCTCTCTGCAGCCCCCCGGTCAGACCCGTTGACCGGGAGCACTGCACTGACATTGCCGGTGGGGATGCGATTCAAGTCACTCACCTGTCCCGGTCCCCGGCTGTCACGTCCTGGCGCTTGAGGCTCTGCTCCTTAGGGCGCGCGCGCGCCAACTCTCTAAGATTTAAAGGGCCAGTGCACCAATGAATGGTGCCTGGCCCAATCAGCCTAATTGGCTTCCACCTGCTCCCTGGCTATATCACCTCACTTCCCCTGCACTTCCTTGCCGGATCTTGTTGCCTTGTGCCAGTGAAAGCGTTTAGTGTGTCCAAAGCCTGTGTTCCAGATCTTCTGCTATTGTTATTGACTACGAACTTTGCCGCCTGCCCCGACCTTCTGCTACGTCTGACCTTGCCTCTGCCAAGTCCTTCTGTCCCACGCCTTCTCAGCAGTCAGCGAGGTTGAGCCGTTGCCGGTGGATACGACCTGGTTGCTACTGCCGCTGCAAGACCATCCCGCTTTGCGGCGGGCTCTGGTGAAAACCAGTAGCATCTTAGAACCGGTCCACTAGCACGGTCCACGCCAATCCCTCTCTGACACAGAGGATCCACATCCAGCTAGCCGAATCCTAACAGTAGATCCGGCCATGGATCCCGCTGAGGTGCCGCTGCCAAGTCTCATTGACCTACCCACGGTGGTCGCCGAGCAATCGCAGCAAATTGCCCAACAAGGACAGCAGCTGTCGCAGTTGACCGCCATGTTACAGCAACTTCTGCCACTGCTACAGCAGCAACCATCTCCTCCGCCAGCTCCAGCACCTCCTCCGCAGCGAGTGGCCGCTCCTAGCCTCCGCTTGTCCCTGCCGGACAAATTTGATGGGGACTCTAGACTCTGCCGTGGCTTCTTGTCTCAATGTTCCCTACATATGGAGATGTTGTCGGACCAATTTCCTACAGAACGGTCTAAGGTGGCGTTCGTAGTGAGTCTTCTGTCTGGAAAGGCTTTGTCTTGGGCCACACCACTCTGGGACCGCAATGATTCTGCCACAGCCACAGTCCAGTCCTTCTTCGCTGAAGTCTGTAGTGTCGTCGAGGAACCAGCCCGAGCTTCTTCTGCCGAGACTGCCCTGCTGAACCTGGTCCAGGGTAATTCTTCAGTAGGCGAGTACGCCATCCAATTTCGTACTCTCGCCTCCGAATTATCTTGGAATAACGAGGCTCTCTGTGCGACCTTTAAAAAAGGCCTATCCAGTAACATCAAAGGTGTGCTGGCCGCACGAGAGATTCCTGCCAACCTGCAAGAACTTATCCATTTGGCCACCCGCATTGACATGCGTTTTTCTGAGAGACACCAGGAGCTCCGCCAGGAAAAAGACCTTGATCTCTGGGCACCTCTCCCACAGTATCCTTTGCAATCTACCCCTGTGCCTCCCGCCGAGGAGGCCATGCAAGTGGATCGGTCTCGCCTGACCCATGAAGAGAGGACTCGCCGTAGGGATAAAAATGTATGTCTGTACTGCGCTAGTACCGAACACTTCTTGGTGGATTGCCCTATTCGCCCTCCACGTCTGGGAAACGCACGCATGCACCCTGTTCACATGGGAGTGGCGTCTCTTGGTACGAAGTCTGCTTCTCCACGTCTCACGGTGCCCGTGCGGATTTCTCCTTCTGCCAACTCCTCCCTCTCAGCCGTGGCCAGCTTGGACTCTGGTTCTTCTGGAAATTTTATTCTGGCCTCTTTGGTGAATACGTTCTGCATCCCTGTGACCCGTCTCGTCAAGCCGCTCTACATTTCTTCGGTCAACGGAGTAATATTGGACTACACTGTGCGTTACCGCACAGAACCCCTGCTCATGAGCATTGGACGGCATCACGAAAAAATTTAACTTTTTGTTTTGCCAAACTGCACCTCTGAAGTCCTCCTTAGTCTGCCATGGCTCCAACGCCATTCTCCTACCCTTGACTGGACCACCGGGGAGATCAAGAACTGGGGTTCTTCTTGCCATAAAAATTGCCTCACGTCTGCTCCCAGTCCCGTCAGTCAAACCTTCGTGTCTCCTTCTTTACCTGGTCTCCCCAAGGCCTATCAGGACTATGCTGTGTCTCCTCCTCATTGCCCCCGTCCTGGTAACACCTTGCCCCGTGCCCAGCTTCACCCTCTTCCCCCCCTCCCCACTCCCACTGGTTTGCCCGCTGTTGATGAGGTTTCCCGGGACTTCTCCAACATCTGGAAAGAGACTCAAAAATCCCTCATACAGGCCTCATCCCGGATGGAGAAACATCCCAACAAAAAGAGGGGGAGACCTAAGGGGGGGTACTGTTACGCCGAGCGCTCCGGGTCCCTGCTCCTCCCCAGAGCGCTCGCGGCGTCTCTCTCTCTCTGCAGAGCCCCGGTCAGACCCGCTGACCGGGAGCGCTGCACTGACACTGCCGGCGGGGATGCGATTCGCCTAGCGGGACGCGCCCGCTCGCGAATCGCATCCCAAGTCACTCACCTGTCCCGGCCCCCGGCTGTCATGTCCTGGCGCTTGAGGCTCCGCTCCTTAGGGCGCGCGCACGCCAACTCTCTAAGATTTAAAGGGCCAGTGCACCAATGAATGGTGCCTGGCCCAATCAGCCTAATTAGCTTCCACCTGCTCCCTGTCTATATAACCTCACTTCCCCTTCACTGCATTGCCGGATCTTGTTGCCTTGTGCCAGTGAAAGCGTTTAGTGTTGTCCAAAGCCTGTGTTCCAGATCTTCTGCTATTGTTATTGACTACGAACTTTGCCGCCTGCCCCGACCTTCTGCTACGTCTGACCTTGCCTCTGCCTAGTCCTTCTGTCCCACGCCTTCTCAGCAGTCAGCGAGGTTGAGCCATTGCCGGTGGAAACGACCTGGTCACTACCGCCGCAGCAAGACCATCCCGCTTTGCGGCGGGCTCTGGAGAATACCAGTAGCATCTTAGAACCGGTCCACTAGCACGGTCCACGCCAATCCCTCTCTGACACAGAGGATCCACATCCAGCCTGCCGAATCGTAACAAGAACTACTATAATACTGCTCCTATATACAAGAATATAACTACTATAATACTGCCCCTATATACAAGAATATAACTACTATAATACTGCCCCTATATACAAGAATATAACTACTATAATACTGCTCCTATATACAAGAATATATCTACTATAATACTGCTTCTATATACAAGAATATAACAACTATAATACTGCTCCTATATACAAGAATATAACTACTATAATACTGCTCCTATATACAAGAATATAACTACTATAATACTGCTCCTATATACAAGAATATAACTACTATAATACTGCTCCTATATACAAGAATATAACTACTATAATACTGCTCCTATATACAAGAATATAACTACTATAATATTGCTCCTATATACAAGAATATAACTACTATAATACTGCTCCTATGTACAAGAATATAACTACTATAATACTGCTCCTATATACAAGAATATAACTACTATAATACTGCTCCTATATACAAGAATATAAATACTATAATACTGCTCCTATATACAAGAATATAACTACTATAATACTGCCTCCTATATACAAGAATATAACTACTATAATACTGCTCCTATATACAAGAATATAACTACTATAATACTACCTCCTATATACAAGAATATAACTACTATAATACTGCTCCTATATACAAGAATAGAACTACTATAATACTGCTCCTATATACAAGAATATAACTACTATAATACAGCCTCCTATATACAAGAATATAACTACTATAATACTGGTCCTATATACAAGAATATAACTACTATAATACTGCTCCTATATACAAGAATATAACTACTAAAATACTGGTCCTATATACAAGAATATAACTACTATAATACTGCTCCTATATACAAGAATATAACTACTATAATACTGCTCCTATATACAAGAATATAACTACTATAATACTGCTCCTATATACAAGAATATAACTACTATAATACTGCCTCCTATATACAAGAATATAACTACTATAATACTGCTCCTATATACAAGAATATAACTACTATAATACTGCCTCCTATATACAAGAATATAACTACTATAATACTGCCTCCTATATACAAGAATATAACTACTATAATACTGCTCCTATATACAAGAATATAACTACTATAATACTGCCTCCTATATACAAGAATATAACTACTATAATACTGCCTCCTATGTACAAGAATATAATACTATAATACTGCTCCTATATACAAGAATATAACTACTATAATACTGGTCCTATATACAAGAATATAACTACTATAATACTGCTCCTATATACAAGAATATAACTATTATAATACTGCTCCTATATACAAGAATATAACTACTATAATACTGCTCCTATATACAAGAATATAACTACTATAATACTGCCTCCTTTATACAAGAATATAACTACTATAATACTGGTCCTATATACAAGAATATAACTACTATAATACTGCTCCTATATACAAGAATATAACTACTATAATACTGCTCCTATATACAAGAATATATCTACTATAATACTGCTCCTATCTACAAGAATATAACTACTATAATACTGCTCCTATATACAAGAGTATATCTACTATAATACTGCTCCTATATACAAGAATATAACTACTATAATACTCCTCCTATATACAAGAATATAACTACTATAATACTGCTCCTATATACAAGAATATAACTACTATAATACTGCTCCTATATACAAGAATATAACTACTATAATACTGCCCCTATATACAAGAATATAACTACTATAATACTGCTCCTATATACAAGAATATATCTACTATAATACTGCTCCTATATACAAGAATATAACTACTGTAATACTGCTCCTATATACAAGAATATAACTACTATAATACTGCTCCTATATACAAGAATATAACTACTATAATACTTCTCCTATATACATGAATATAACTACTATAATACTGCTCCTATATACAAGAATATAACTACTATAATACTGCTCCTATATACAAGAATATATCTACTATAATACTGCTCCTATATACAAGAATATAACTACTATAATACTGCCTCCTATATACAAGAATATAACTACTATAATACTGCTCCTATATACAAGAATATAACTACTATAATACTGCTCCTATATACAAGAATATAACTACTATATTACTACCACCATGGACATGTTGCTAAGAATCATTTTATTTATTACTGGAAGTGTTTCTTGTTTCCTTAGAAATCTATATCAGCAAAAAAATAAATAAACATAAGTGGAACAATTGTGCAATAACCTGCAGGGATTTTGCTGACACTCGTCCACTACAAAACTCCATAAACATTTGAAATATTCTAGGTTTCGGTTTGGTTTCTCATTTCTGACCTCAGAGGTTCCCAGGACGGTATTATAGCAGTGCGCAGCAATTTCCTTATTTCTCCTTCTATGGAAATAAACCTGTTGAGGTGTCTGTGTGTATTATCCCTGTACTGTGACATCACTGTGTGTATTATCCCTGTACTGTGACATCACTGTGTGTATTATCCCTGTACTGTGACATCACTGTGTGTATTATCCCTGTACTGTGACATCACTGTGTGTATTATCCCTGTACTGTGACATCACTGTGTATTATCCCTGTACTGTGACATCACTGTGTATTATCCCTGTACTGTGACATCACTGTGTATTATCCCTGTACTGTGACATCACTGTGTGTATTATCCCTGTACTGTGACATCACTGTATGTATTATCCCTGTACTGTGAAATCACTGTGTATATTATCCCTGTACTGTGACATCACTGTGTATTATCCCTGTACTGTGACATCACTGTGTGTATTATCCCTGTACTGTGACATCACTGTGTAATATCCCTGTACTGTGACCTCACTGTGTATTATCCCTGTACTGTGACATCACTGTGTATTATCCCTGTACTGTGACATCACTGTGTATATTATCCCTGTACTGTGACATCACTGTGTATTATCCCTGTACTGTGACATCACTGTGTGTATTATCCCTGTACTGTGACATCACTGTGTAATATCCCTGTACTGTGACCTCACTGTGTATTATCCCTGTACTGTGACATCACTGTGTATTATCCCTGTACTGTGACATCACTGTGTATTATCCCTGTACTGTGACATCACTGTGTATTATCCCTGTACTGTGACATCACTGTGTATATTATCCCTGTACTGTGACATCACTATGTGCATTATCCATGTACTGTGACATCACTGTGTATTATCCCTGTACTGTGACCTCACTGTGTGTTACCACTGTACTGTGACATAACTGTGTGTATTATCTCTGTACTGTGACATCACTGTGTGTATTATCCCTGTACTGTGACATCACTGTGTATTATCCCTGTACTGTGACCTCACTGTGTGTTACCCCTGTACTGTGACATCACTGTGTGTATTATCTCTGTACTGTGACATCACTGTGTGTATTATCCCTGTACTGTGACATCACTGTGTATATAATCCCTGTACTGTGACATCACTGTCTATTATCCCTGTACTGTGGCATCACTGTGTATTATCCCTGTACTGTGACATCACTGTGTATTATCTCTGTACTGTGACATCACTGTGTATTATCCCTGTACTGTGACATCACTGTGTGTATTATCCCTGTACTGTGACATCACTGTGTATTATCCCTGTACTGTGAGATCACTGTATATTATCCCTGTACTGTGACATCACTGTGTGTATTATCCCTGTACTGTGACATCACTGTGTATATTATCCCTGTACTGTGACATCACTGTGTATATTATCCCTGTACTGTGACATCACTGTGTGTATTATCCCTGTACTGTAACATCACTGTGTATTATCCCTGTACTGTGACATCACTGTGTATTATCTCTGTACTGTGACATCACTGTGTATTATCCCTGTACTGTGACATCACTGTGTATTATCCCTGTACTGTGACATCACTGTGTGTATTATCCCTGTACTGTGACATCACTGTGTATATTATCCCTGTACTGTGACATCACTGTGTATATTATCCCTGTACTGAGACATCAATGTGTATTATCCCTGAACTGTGACATCACTGTGTGTATTATCCCTGTACTGTGACATCACTGTGTATTATCCCTGTGCTGTGACATCACTGTATGTATTATCCCTGTACTGTGACATCACTGTGTGTATTATCCCTATACTGTGACATCACTGTGTATATTATCCCTGTACTGTGACATCACTGTGTATTATCCCTGTACTGTGACATCACTGTGTATTATCCCTGTACTGTGACATCACTGTGTGTCACAGTACAGGGATAATACACAGTGATGTCACAGTACAGGGATAATACACAGTGAGGTCACAGTACAGGGATATTACACAGTGATGTCACAGTACAGGGATAATACACATTGATGTCACAGTACAGGAATAATACACACAGTGATGTCACAGTACAGGGATAATACACAGTGATGTCACAGTACAGGGATAATACACAGTGATGTCACAGTACAGGGATAATACACAGTGATGTCACAGTACAGGGATAATACACAGTGATGTCACAGTACGGGGATAATACACACAGTGATGTCACAGTACAGGGATAATACACACAGTGATGTCACAGTACAGGGATAATACACAGTGATGTCACAGTACAGGGATAATACACAGTGATGTCACAGTACAGGGATAATACATACAGTGATGTCACAGTACAGGGATAATACACACAGTGATGTCACAGTACAGGGATAATACACACAGTGATGTCACAGTACAGGGATAATACACACAGTGATGTCACAGTACAGGGATAATACACACAGTGATGTCACAGTACAGGGATAATATACACAGTGATGTCACAGTACAGGGATAATACACAGTGATGTCACAGTACAGGGATAATATACACAGTGATGTCACAGTACAGGGATAATACACACAGTGATGTCACAGTACAGGGATAATACACACAGTGATGTCACAGTACAGGGATAATACACACAGTGATGTCACAGTACAGGGATAATACACAGTGATGTCACAGTACAGGGATAATATACACAGTGATGTCACAGTACAGGGATAATACACAGTGATGTCACAGTACAGGGATAATACACAGTGATGTCACAGTACAGGGATAATACACAGTGATGTCACAGTACAGGTATAATACACAGTGATATCACAGTACAGGGATAATACACACAGTGATGTCACAGTACAGGGATAATACACACAGTGATGTCACAGTACAGGGATAATACACAGTGATGTCACAGTACAGGGATAATACACAGTGATGTCACAGTACAGGTATAATACACAGTGATATCACAGTACAGGGATAATACACACAGTGATGTCACAGTACAGGGATAATACACAGTGATGTCACAGTACAGGGATAATACACAGTGATGTCACAGTACAGGGATAATACACACAGTGATGTCACAGTACAGGGATAATACACACAGTGATGTCACAGTACAGGGATAACACACAGTGATGTCACAGTACAGGGATAATACACACAGTGATGTCACAGTACAGGGATAATACACACAGTGATGTCACAGTACAGGGATAATACACACAGTGATGTCACAGTACAGGGATAATACACAGTGATGTCACAGTACAGGGATAATACACAGTGATGTCACAGTACAGGGATAATACACAGTGACACTAACCCGGCTGTTCAGTGATTTCACCGCGGCGTCCCGAGCAGCCCGACTGAATAGCCGGGTTAGTGCTTACAGGACACCGGGAGGGACCTTACCTGCCTCCTCGGTGTCTTCTCCGTTCAGGGATCCCCTGTATGGCCGGCGCTCTCCTTCCTCGTCATCACGTCATCACGTACTTGCATTGGCGTGCGTAACGACGTGATGACGGCGACGGAGAGCGAGGATACCCGGCCGGGAGCAGAGACGTTCCGGAGCGACGGGGACACGGCGACAGCGATGGAGCGACATCCAGGGCAGCGGTGACGGGTCCGGAGCGGCGGGGACACGTGAGTATTACCTCCTATACCAGTGGTCTTCAATCTGCGGACCTGCAGATGTTGCAAAACTACAACTCCCAGCATGCCCGGACAGCCGTTGGCTGTCCGGGCATGCTGGGAGTTGTAGTTTTGCAACATCTGGAGGTCCGCAGGTTGAAGAGCACTATTGGGTTCAAAATCTTATTTTTTTTTTAGATTTTGCCCCTAAAAATTGGGTGCGTCTTATACGCCGGTGCGTCCTATAGGGCGAAAAATACGGTAATTGTTAAAATGTCCAATAAAGTTTGGGTGGTCACAGTAATGGACAAAATGTGTATTTAGAACAAATAAAAACGACGCTTTTCGATGAATCTGTCTCTGCCGTCCTAGATAGAGATCCCACTGAAAAATGTCAGATGGATCTTGTAAACTTATTAGAAGAGGGTTTGGCTCTCAATGTGATCCCACAGAGGGAAAGGGGTCACTTGCATGTACAGCACCCAGTCACCCCAATTCTGTATGCCCTTCCTAAAACACGGAAGGAGATGGGTCCTCCACCAATGAGAGCCATTGTGTGGGGTTCGTTGCTGGAGCATTTCTCAATGTGGGTAGATCAATTATTGTAACCCCTAGTACAGCGGCTTCCTGGTTATTTGAAGGACTCAGGTGATATTTTGGAAACACAAGATGGGATCCGGAACATTTTTGGCTATCCTGAGATGTAGTGTCTCTTTACACGATCGTTCCGTGGACGGAAGCCTCTGGATCACCATCGTAGTAACCATAGTGATTATACACACGACTTCAATGAATTCATAAAAATGTCAGTTTGGTTTTTGCAATTATTTTGGGTTTAATCGCCAGTTCTACCTACAAAAGAGGGGAGTGTCGATGGGGGCAAGACACTCCCCCTCATTAGCAAACTTAACCATGTCCTACTGGGAATCCCAGGCCATCTTCTCAGATGCCAACCCATATTGCAAAAACATACAGAGGTACGGGAGATTCATAGATGACCTCCTTCTTATTTGGGAGGAGGGGGGGGAATCTCTCGTGCCGCTGTACATACACCATATCAATCAGAATCCATATCATTTAAAATTCACTTACCCACCCAGACAGAAATAAGAGAACATTTCTGGATTTAGAGTTAAAGGAGTAGTCCAGTGGTGACCCAGTGGTGGGCAACTTATCCCCTATCCTAAGGATAGGGGATAAGTTGCAGATCGCGGGGGGTCCGACCGCTGGGGCCCCCTGCGATCTCCTGTACGGAGCCCCGACAGCCCGCGGGAAGGGGGTGTGTCGACCTCCGCACGAAGCAGCGGCCGACACGCCCCCTCAATACAACTCTATGGCAGAGCCGAAGCGCTGCCTTCGGCAATCTCCGGCTCTTCCATAGAGATGTATTGAGGGGGCGCTTCGTGCGGAGGTCGACACCCGCTATCTGGGCCGAGAGCCGGGGCCCCGTACAGAGAGATCGCAGGGGGACCCAGCGGTCGGACCCCCCCGCGATCTCAAACTTATCCCTTATCCTTAGGATAGGGGATAAGTTGCCCACCACTGGACTACCCCTTTAAAAGGAATAGTTGGAGAAATGATTACAGTGGCCACACATCGCAAACCAATCTCAGGTAATACAGTTTTGAGGGCCAATAGTAATCGTCCAACCAATACAATAAAAGGAATACCCGTAGGTGAATTAACCCGCCTTAAAAGAAACTGCTCCAGCAATGAAATTTACAATACACAGGAAAATCTAATAGGTAGACCGAAGGAGCGAGGATACGAAAATAAGATACTGAATAGAGCTAAAAAAATAGTGTCCAATAAAAACAGAACACACTTAAAGGGGTTAACCAGGAAAAAAAACACTTTTTTTATAAATCAACTGGTTCCAGAAAGTTAAACAGATTTGTAAATTACTTCTATTAAAAAATCTTAATACTTTCAGTACTTATGAGCTTCTGAAGTTAAGGTTGTTCTTTTCTGTCTAAGTAATCTCTGATGACACGTGTCTCGGGAACCGCCCAGTTTAGAAGCAAATCCCCATAGCAAACCTCTTCTAAACTGGGCGGTTCCCGAGACAGGTGTCATCAGAGAGCACTTAGACAGAAAAGAACAACCTTAACTTCAGAAGCTCATAAGTACTGAAAGGATTAAGATTTTTTAATAGAAGTAATTTACAAATCTGTTTAACTTTCTGGAGCCAGTTGATATATATATAAAAAAAAAAGTTTTTTCCTGGAATATCCCTTTAATCCATGGAAACAAAAAGGAATTTGAGAATAAACCCACCTTGTCACTTACATATCCCCCTTACTTCAGCAAAATCAAAAATGTGGTAACACGTCTGCACATCCGTCATCTACACATAATAAAACAAGATGATATTATATCTAAAATTCTGCACAAAGGTTGTAACATTGTTTCAAAAAAAAGCTCCCACATTAAAAAATCATTTGTCACCCAGCGTTGTGGAGGAACCCCGATCAAACACAAGTGGCTGGCTGTCACAAAAGGGTTTTTATAGGTGCGGACACAAAGTTTGGCGCACGTGTAATTATGTCAAGGTGACGAAGGAATTCGAAAATGCAGAAGGCAGCAGAAAGTATGAAATTAAAAGTTACCTGAATTGCAGCAGCAGAAATGTAGTTTACATAATTGAATGTTTACATTGTAAATTAAAATATGTAGGATACACTGCCCGAAATTTAAAAACAAGAGCTCTAGAAGATCTTAATGATGTGGAAGCTCTGAATAGAAGTAAATCTGCTGCATCCTGTCATTGTCAAACGGTGCATGGTGGGAATACTGGCGGATTCAGAATTTATGGTATCGAACTCAAAAAAATGGATATCAGACAAGGTTCATCAGAAGTAAATTGGAGCATAGAGAGGCCTCCTGGGAGTTCCCTCCTGTTACTCGTCCCCAAGGGGAATGAATAGAAGACGTGAACTACTATTCCATTATTGAAACAAATATTGCTAACATTAATCCACATGTATATGTAAGAAGAATCGCAGCGATGTAAATACGATAGCGATCACGTTGCAATATTAATGGTTATGAATACAGTGTTGTTACTTTTTATATTAACCTCCTTTTTACTCTGAGTGTATTAAGAAACAAAGTCTCTACCCAGTCATGTGATCCCGCGGGGAGGTGCAAGGAGCCTTAGTGAAGTGAAAAGTATTAATCACCTCTCAGCTGGGCTAGCAGAGATAAAAGCTCGTACCTGCCGGATCCATGACGTCACTGAGGAAGAGCGCGCATGCTCTTGAAACGCGTATGTCGTGGAGGGAGTCGGTTTTACTGTGTGATATACATATATATATATATGCCTTTTTATACGGAGAAAATAAAGCTACAACTTTTTAACTGGTGCCGGATCATCGCTTGTTCTTTGCCACACCAATAGAATATACTGGACCCAGGGCACCAATAGAATATACTGGACCCAGGGCACCAATAGAATATACTGGGCCCAGGGCACCAATAGAATATACTGGACCCAGGGCACCAATAGAATATACTGGACCCAGGGCACCAATAGAATATACTGGGCCCAGGGCACCAATAGAATATACTGGACCCAGGGCACCAATAGAATATACTGGGCCCAGGGCACCAATAGAATATACTGGACCCAGGGCACCAATAGAATATACTGGACCCAGGGCACCAATAGAATATACTGGACCCAGGGCACCAATAGAATATACTGAACCCAGGGCACCAACAGAATATACTGAACCCAGGGCACCAACAGAATATACTGAACCCAGGGCACCAACAGAATATACTGGACCCAGGGCACCAATAGAATATACTGGACCCAGGGCACCAACAGAACACACTGGACCCAGGGCACCAACAGAATATACTGGACCCAGGGCACCAACAGAATATACTGGACCCAGGGCACCAACAGAATATACTGGACCCAGGGCACCAATAGAATATACTGGACCCAGGGCACCAATAGAATATACTGGACCCAGGGCACCAATAGAATATACTGAACCCAGGGCACCAACAGAATATACTGGACCCAGGGCACCAACAGAATATACTGGACCCAGGGCACCAATAGAATATACTGGACCCAGGGCACCAATAGAATATACTGGACCCAGGGCACCAACAGAATATACTGAACCCAGGGCACCAACAGAATATACTGGACCCAGGGCACCAACAGAATATACTGGACCCAGGGCACCAACAGGATATACTGGACCCAGGGCGCCAATAGAATATACTGGACCCAGGGCACCAACACAATATACTGGACCCAGGGCACCAATAGAATATACTGGACCCAGGGCACCAATAGAATATACTGGACCCAGGGCACCAATAGAATATACTGGACCCAGGGCACCAATAGAATATACTGGACCCAGGGCACCAACAGAATATACTGGACCCAGGGCACCAATAGAATATACTGGACCCAGGGCACCAATAGAATATACTGGACCCCGGGCACAAACAGAATATACTGGACCCAGGGCACCAACAGAATATACTGGACCCAGGGCACCAACAGAATATACTGGACCCAGGGCACCAACAGAATATACTGGACCCAGGGCACCAACAGAATATACTGGACCCAGGGCACCAACAGAATATACTGGACCCAGGGCACCAACACAATATACTGGACCCAGGGCACCAACACAATATACTGGACCCAGGGCACCAACACAATATACTGGACCCAGGGCACCAACAGGATATACTGAACCCAGGGCGCCAATAGAATATACTGGACCCAGGGCACCAACACAATATACTGGACCCAGGGCACCAACAGAATATACTGGACCCAGGGCACCAATAGAATATACTGAACCCAGGGCACCAACACAATATACTGGACCCAGGGAACCAACAGAATATACTGGACCCAGGGCACCAACAGAATATACTAGACCAAGGGCACCAACAGAATATACTGGACCCAGGGCACCAAGAGAATATACTGGACCCAGGGCACCAACAGAATATACTGGTCCCAGGGCACCAACAGAATATACTGGACCCAGGGCACCAACAGAATATACTGGACCCAGGGCACCAACAGAATATACTGGACCCAGGGCACCAACAGAATATACTGGACCCAGGGCACCAACAGAATATACTGGACCCAGGGCACCAACAGAATATACTGGACCCAGGGCGCCAACAGAATATACTGGACCCAGGGCACCAACAGAATATACTGGACCCAGGGCACCAACAGAATATACTGGACCCAGGGCGCCAACAGAATATACTGGACCCAGGGCGCCAATAGAATATACTGGACCCAGGGCGCCAATAGAATATACTGGACCCAGGGCGCCAATAGAATATACTGGACCCAGGGCACCAACAGAATATACTGGACCCAGGGCACCAACAGAATATACTGGACCCAGGGCACCAACAGAATATACTGGACCCAGGGCGCCAATAGAATATACTGGACCCAGGGCGCCAACAGAATATACTGGACCCAGGGCACCAACAGAATATACTGGACCCAGGGCACCAACACAATATACTGGACCCAGGGCACGAACACAATATACTGGGCCCAGGGCACCAACAGAATATACTGGACCCAGGGCACCAACAGAACACACTGGACCCAGGGCACCAACAGAATATACTGGACCCAGGGCACCAACAGAATATACTGGGACCAGGGCACCAACAGGATATACTGGACCCAGGGCACCAACAGGATATACTGGACCCAGGGCACCAACAGAATATACTGGACCCAGGGCACCAACAGAATATACTGGGACCAGGGCACCAACAGGATATACTGGACCCAGGGCACCAACAGGATATACTGGACCCAGGGCACCAACAGAATATACTGGACCCAGGGCACCAACAGAATATACTGGGCCCAGGGCACCAACAGAATATACTGGGCCCAGGGCACCAACAGAATATACTGGACCCAGGGCACCAACAGAATATACTGGACCCAGGGCAACAACAGAATATACTGGACCCAGGGCACCAACAGAATATACTGGACCCAGGGCACCAACAGAATATACTGGACCCAGGGCACCAACAGAATATACTGGACCCAGGGCACCAACACAATATACTGGACCCAGGGCACCAACACAATATACTGGACCCAGGGCACCAACAGAACACACTGGACCCAGGGCACCAATAGAATATACTGGACCCAGGGCACCAACAGAATATACTGGACCCAGGGCACCAACAGAATATACTGGACCCAGGGCACCAACAGAATATACTGGACCCAGGGCACCAACAGAACACACTGGACCCAGGGCACCAATAGAATATACTGGGCCCAGGGCACCAACAGAACATACTGGACCCAGGGCACCAACAGAATATACTGGACCCAGGGCGCCAATAGAATATACTGGACCCAGGGCACCAATAGAATATACCGGACCCAGGGCACCAACAGGATATACTGGACCCCGTTCACCACACCGTATAAGAGTCGCCCATCTTCTGGCTGTGACCCTTCTGTCACCTGCTGATATAATCCGCACCACGTCGCCCCTGTCATGTCTGATACAACTAGAGAGGAGCAAATCTGTGAAAATTCATCTGAGCTTCAAAGAGCTGCAGGTTATTTAAAACCCAAAAACTACTGACTCCGCTCCTGACCCCACACCCATGAGTAAAACAATGCCCCCCCCCCCCTGGCCCCCCCTCCAGGTACAGCGCCCCCCACGTCTCACCTGGCATAGTGCTGACTTGTCATATAAGATGTGGACATTGATGGGAATGCAAGGTTTCAGTACGGTATATGATGCAGAGTATGGCTGTGATGCAGAGCATGGCTGTGATGCAGGGTCTGGCTGTGATGCAGGGTCTGGCTGTGATGCAGGGTCTGGCTGTGCTGCAGGGCCTGGCTGTGATGCAGGAAATGGCTGTGATGCAGGGTATGGCTATGAGTCAGGGCCTGGCTGTGATGCAGGGCCTGGCTGTGCTGCAGGGCATGGCTGTGATGCAGAGTATGGCTGTGATGCAGGGTATGGTTGTGATGCAGGATATGGCTGTGCTGCAGGGCTTGGCTGTGCTGCAGGGTCTGGCTGAGCTGCAGGGTCTGGCTGTGATGCAGGATATGGCTGTGCTGCAGGGCCTGGCTGTGCTGCAGGGCATGGCTGTGCTGCAGGGTCTGGCTGTGCTGCAGGGCATCGGTATGCTGCAGTTTCTTTTTCTCAGGTAGGACAGTTTTTCTTCTTCAGCATTGACACATCCGGCCCGTATCATATACATAACGTGGTCATTGGGGCAGAAAACTTATTGGGGTCTCTGCATTTACACCTTGGCCCCCTTTACATATATCAGCGCACAGCGGCATTTCTTCTGGCGTGCTCGGAAAGGGGAACTGATGCCCAAACTAATCCCCGTCATATGAATGGGACAGTTCTCAATCCTCCGGCGTACATAACTGATGACAACTGATGCACAATAAATAGCGGCCATTATAGACGGTGCAGCTCCCATACAGCGACTGGTGGATACCTGGCACTAACCGCCTTATTTGCCTGAGCCTCTGATAGTAGTGCCCTCCCCCCCCCCCCTGTATTCTAGCACCTATATGGACCTATATAAATCTCACACTCCTCAGTGTTCAGCCGTATATACTTTGTTTTCAGTTCTCAGACCTCCCACCTCAGGGGCACTGCCATGGGCACTCCGCTGGCACACACATATGCCAATCTGCTCCTGGGGGGAGGGCACTATTTTCTTTGGGGATTCTCTGTCCCACTATAAAGAACTTGTGACCTTTTGTGAAAGATACTTAGACGACATTGTTATTATCTAATTGGGTGTAAAGAAGCCCTAAATATCACTCACATAGGACTGAACTGTCTCTGTACATCTCCGAACCGGCATCTCTGTGTGAATAATAACAATAAAACAGGACAGTGGTTACCCCCCCCCCCCCGGCACTATATCTGGGGTACAGAATCTATTAGTTCCCTGTTATAAGGTAATAGAGGTTGTTCCCCATTCAGGATCCTCGTCTAATAGTCAGAGGAACAGCAAAGAGCGTCTCCCGCTCCGGAGGACCCGGCATATCTACACTATACATGGACGTGTCATGGACTCAAGGAGGAACGTGTAATACTTTATATCTCCTGCGGGGGCGCTGCAGGGAAACTGAGCACTTGGTCTCACGTCTACACATACGGCTGATCATGGGGAATGGTATAACCTGTAATCTGTTTATATATTGTAAGTAGTCTGCACTCCGCATCTTAAGAAGTCTGACCCTCGATCTCCAGAAGACTGCATCCTGGATCTTAAGGATATGGCACCCAAGATCTTAAAGGGGTGCTCCGGTGGAAAACATTTTTTTTTTTTTCAAATTAAAGGGGTATTCCTGGCAAAAACATCTTATTCCCTATCGAAAGGATATGGGATAAGATGTCTGATCACGGGGGGGCCTATGGCCATTACGCCCCCTTCCATAGAAATTAATGGAGGGGGCGTGGTGTGACATCACATCCCCGTCTCAGAAGCCCGGAGGTTTCCGAAACTTCAGACGCAGCTACGCATAGAATGCAGGCTGCTGCAGGGAGATCGTGAGGGGTCCAGTGGCGGCCCCCCCGCGATCAGACATCTTATCCCCTATCCTTTCGATAGGGGATGAGATGTTTTTGCCAGGAATACTCCTTTAACTGGTGCCAGAAAGTTCTACAGATTTGTAAATGACTTCTATATGAAAATCTGAATCCTTCCAGTATTTATCAGCTGCTGTATGCTTCACAGGAAGTTGTGTAGTTCTTTCCAGTCTGATCCCAGTGCTCTCTGCTGCCACCTCTGTCCATGTCAGGAACTGTCCAGAGCAGGAGAGGTTTGCTATGGGGATTTGTTTCTAATCTGGACAGTTCCTCACATGGACAGAGGTGGCAGTAGAGAGCATTTTGATCAGACTGGAAAGAACTACACAACTTCCTGTGGAGCATACAGCAGCTGATAAGTACTGGAAGGATTTAGATTTTCATATAGAAGTCATTTATAAATCTGTAGAACTTTCTGGCAATATTAATTCTGAAAAAAAAAATCCCTTTGGAGTACCCCTTTAAATCATTCTAAGGTCTATATGTGCATCATGTCAGTACGTGAAACTCTAGAACAGTATTTCCCAAGCAGGGTGCCTCCAGCTGTTGCAAAACTACAACTCCCAGCATGCCCGGACAGCTGTTGGCTGTCCGGGCATGCTGGGAGTTGTAGTTTTGCAAAAAGCTGGAGGCACCCTGCTTGAGAAACACTGCTCTGTAAAGAAACTTCAGAGCGTGATATTCAGGGGAGGACACGGGGTCACACACTGAACAGCAGCTGATAAGTACTGGAAGGGTTAAGATTTTCATATAGACGTCATTTACAAATCTATTTAACTTTTTGGCACCAGTTGATTGATAAAAAAATATATAGTTTTCCACTGGAGTACCCCTTTAAGAACACTGCACCCCAGATCTTAAGGACACTGCACCCCAATATTAAGGACACTGCACCCCGATATTCAGGACACTGCACCCCGATATTAAGGAGACTGCACCCCGAATGCTAAGGACACTGCACCCCGATATTGAGACTGCCCCCCCCCCCCCGATATTAAGGAGATTGCACCCCGAGTCTTAAGGAGATTGCACCCCGATATTAAGGAGACTGCACCCCGAATATTAAGGAGGCTGCACCCCGAATATTAAGGACACTGCACCCCGATATTAAGGAGACTGTACCCCGATATTAATTAAGGACACTGCACCCCGATATTAAGGAGACTGTACCCCGATATTAAGGAGACTGCACCCCAAATCTTAAGGACACTGCACCCCAATATTAAGGAGACTGCACCCCGATATTAAGGAGACTGTACCCCGATATTAAGGAGACTGCACCCCGATATTAAGGAGACTGCACCCCGAATATTAAGGAGACTGCACCCCGATATTAAGGAGACTGCACCCCGATATTAAGGAGACTGCACCCCGATATTAAGGAGACTGTACCCCGATATTAAGGAGACTGCACCCCGATATTAAGGAGACTGCACCCCAATATTAAGGAGACTGCACCCCGATATTAAGGAGACTGTACCCCGATATTAAGGAGACTGCACCCCGATATTAAGGAGACTGCACCCCGAATATTAAGGAGACTGCACCCCGATATTAAGGAGACTGCACCCCGATATTAAGGAGACTGCACCCTATCTCTCACACCTGACTTTGTTTTCCCCTTACAGAAGCTGAAAGCAGACGACACACGAGGCTCCTGCGGGATCTTTGGCGCGGTCGCCGCTTTTTCACCTCAGGACAAGCTCCGCTCGGCTGCAGTTTTCCTTTAACCAGGAGAAATCCCTGATGGAGCAACGAGGACAAAACGACCAAAGTCCAAGGACCGAGTGACATATATATAAATTCCCTGCGCAGGTAAATATTAATACTGTGAGAGGGCGGCTTATCTGAGGAATGCACAGAATGGGCGCAAAATAACGCTGCAATACCGCAAATGTTCCAGCATCTGGGATTTAAAGGGACACCCACCCCCTCAGCGCCGTATATACAGCTAGTGCTGCCGCAGGCATCCGGATGGAGTGCGCCCCCTTTAGGGGGATTTCAAAAAGATTGGACTTTTTTCATGCAAAACTGTCCAAATGTGCAAGAGAATGACGCATTACATGCAGATTTTGTTGCAGATTTCTATGGTCTCACCCCATGCCCAGAAATCTGCAGCTAAAATCTGCAGCAGAAGTACTTAGCTTTCTTTTTACTTAGTAATGTCTAGAGATGAGCGAACTTACAGTAAATTCGATTCGTCACGAACTTCTCGGCTCGGCAGTTGATGACTTTTCCTACATAAATGAGTTCAGCTTTCAGGTTCTCCGGTGGCTGGAGACTCTTTCCTAGGATTGTATCCACCTTTTCCAGCCACCGGAGAACCTGAAGGCTGAACTAATTTATGCAGGATAAGTCATCAACTGCCGAGCCGAGAAGTTCGTGACGAATCGAATTTACTGTAAGTTCGCTCATCTCTAGTAATGTCCCGCCGCCTTTAATACTGCCGCCTTAGGCACAGGCCCCTGGGTACAGAAAAGCAAATACAGTCCTGTCTGTGCTATTGTGGAGGAGTAAAAAACAACAATGCTCTCCGTCCTTAAAGGGGTATTCCCGTGGAAAACTTTTTTTTTTTTTTTTAAATCAACTGATGCCAGAAAGTTAAGCAGATTTGTAAATCACTTCTATTAAAAAATCTATACCCTTCCAGTACTTATTAGGGGCTGTATACTAAAGAGAGATCCAAAAAAGAAATGCATTTCCTGTGATGTCCTGACCACAGTGCTCTCTGCTGACCTCTGCGGTCCATTTTAGGAACTGTCCAGAGCAGCATATGTTTGCTATGGGGATTTTCTTCTGCTCTGGACAGTTCCTAAAATGGACAGCAGAGGTCAGCAGAGAGCACTGTGGTCATGACATCAGAGGAAATGCATTTCTTTTTTGGATTTCTCTTTAGTATAAAGCCCCTAAAAGGTACTGGAAGGATTAAGATTTTTTTTAATAAAAGTAATTTACAAATCTGTTTAACTTTCTGGCACCAGTTGATAAAAAAAAAAAAAAAAGTTTTTTCCACGGGAGTACCCCTTTAAAGGGGTACTCAGGAGGGGAAAAAATGTTTGCAAGATTGACTGCTATCAATCTCCAAAGGCAACCTACAGAACATTGAATGCTGCTTTGGGAGTGACTGGAGTAAAGGACATGATGCAGATATAAAACTTAGAATGATTTAAAGGGGTACTCCGATGAACAAATTATGTTTTTTAATCAACTGGTGCCAGAAGGTTATACAGATTTGTAAATTACTTCTATTTAAAAATCTTAATCCTTCCAGTACTTATCAGCTGCTGTATGCTCCACAGGAAGTTGTGTAGTTCTTTCCAGTCTGACCACAGTGCTCTCTGCTGACACCTCTGTCCATGTCAGGAACTTTCCAGAGCAGGAGCAAATCCCCATAGCAAACCTCTCCTGCTCTGGACAGTTCCTGACATGGACAGAGGTGTCAGCAGAGAGCACTGTGGTCAGACTGGAAAGAACTACACAACTTCCTGTGGAGTATACAGCAGCTGATAAATACTGGAAGAATTAAGATTTTTAAATAGAAGTAATTTAGAAATGCCTTGTGGATCATACAGCAGCTGATAAGTACTGGAAGGGCTAAGATTTTTATATAGAATTAATTTACAAATCTGTATAACTTTCCTGCAATAGTAGTTCTGGAAAAACATTCCCTTTGGAGTACCCCTTTAAATCATTCTAAGGTCTATATCTGCTTCATGCCAAGCAGGGTGCCTCAAGCTGTTGGTCTATATCTGCTATATCTGCTTCATACCAAGCAGGGTGCCTCAAGCTGTTGGTCTATATCTGCTATATCTGCTTCATACCAAGCAGGGTGCCTCCAGCTGTTGGTCTATATCTGCTATATCTGCTTCATGCCAAGCAGGGTGCCTCCAGCTGTTGGTCTATATCTGCTATATCTGCTTCATGCCAAGCAGGGTGCCTCCAGCTGTTGGTCTATATCTGCTATATCTGCTTCATGCCAAGCAGGGTGCCTCCAGCTGTTGGTCTATATCTGCTATATCTGCTTCATGCCAAGCAGGGTGTCTCCAGCTGTTGCAAAACTACAACTCCCAGCATGCCCGGACAGCCGTTGGCTGTCCGGGCATGCTGGGAGTTGTAGTTTTGCAAACAGCTGGAGGCACCCCGCTTGAGAAACACTGCTCTGTAAAGCAATATCCAGAAGTGGAGTTTTCCTTTAAGTTGCTAAAAGCTGCACTTGAGGAAACTTCAGAGCGTGACATTCAGGGGAGGACGCGGGGTCACACACTGAACAGGTGCCCCCTGAAACGTAGCACGAGAGCAGGTGTGCGGCCGGGGTCAGCTGAGGAAACAACCGCCCTATAGTCTCTATACGACTAAAAATACAGCAACTCACTAGGGAAGTCCAGGACATGAATCTTGGTTTTCACAAAGTTTTAATGATTATATTTATTTTATTACTATTTATTAAACTTATATTTAACATCAGTCTTTGTTCCATCAGAGCAGAGAATCTTGTTCCTCGTAGATGAATTTTTTGTAAACTCGTCCAGAGTCACCATTGGGTGTTCGGTCTCCTCTCTTACCAAGACCCTTCTCCCCCGATTACTTAGTTGGGTGGGCGGCAGCTCTAAGAAAAGTCAAGGTTGTTTATTCTTCTATGTAAGAATTATGGAGGCTACTGAGCTCTTGATCCTGTCCCTGATCTCTACAGGCAGCTCTTCCCCCTCATATCATGGTGTTTGCTCTGATATACATTGTCAGCTGTGAGATCTTATATAGACAGGGCTGTGTCTGAGCTCTACGGGCAGTTCTTTCCACCTCATTGCTTGATGTTTGCTCTCATATACTTTGTAAGCTGTGAGACCTTATATAGACAGGGCTGTGTCTGAGCTCTACAGGCAGTTCTTTCCTCCTCATGGCTTGGTGTTTGTTCTGATATACATTGTCACCAGTGAGACCTTATATAGACAGGGCTGTGTCTGAGCTCTACAGGCAGTTCTTTCCCCCTCATGGCTTTGTGTTTGCTCTGATATACATTGTCAGCTGTGAGACATTATATACACAGGGCTGTGTCTGAGCTCTACAGGCAGTTCTTTCTACCTCATGGCTTGGTGTTTGCTCTGATATACATTGTCAGCTGTGAGACATTATATAGACAGGGATGTGTCTGAGCTCTACAGGCAGTTCTTTCTACCTCATGGCTTGGTGTTTGCTCTGATATACATTGTCAGCTGTGAGATCTTATATAGACAGGGCTGTGCCCGAGCTCTACAGGCAGTTCTTTCTATCTCATGGCTTTGTGTTTGCTCTGATATACATTGTCAGCTGTGAGATCTTATATACACAGGGCTGTGTCTGAGCTCTACAGGCAGTTCTTTCCTCCTCACGGCTTGTTGTTTGCTCTGATATACATTGTCAGCTGTGAGACCTTATATAGACAGGGCTGTGTATGAGCTCTACAGGCAGTTCTTTCTTCCTCACGGCTTGTTGTTTGCTCTGATATACATTGTAAGCTGTGAGATCCTATATAGACAGGGCTGTGTTTGAGCTCCACAGACAGTTCTTTCCTCCTCATATCTTGGCGTTTGCTCTGATATACATTGTCAGCTGTGAGACCTTATATACACAGGGCTGTGTCTGAGCTCTACAGGCAGTTGTTTCCCCCTCATATCTTGGTGTTTGCTCTGATATACATTGTCAGCTGTCAGACCTTATATACAGAGGACTGTGTCTGAGCTCTACAGGCAGTTCTTTCCCCCTCATATCTTGGTGTTTGCTCTGATATACATCGTCAGCTGTGAGACCTTATATACACAGGGCTGTGTCTGAGCTCTACAGGCAGTTCTTTCTACCTCATGGCTTGGTGTTTGCTCTGATATACATTGTCAGCTGTGAGATCTTCTATAGACAGGGCTGTGTCTAAGCTCTATAAGCAGTTCTTTCCACCTCATATCTTGGTGTTTGCTCTGATATACATTGTCAGCTGTGAGATCTTCTATAGACAGGGCTGTGTCTGAGCTCTACAGGCAGTTCTTTCTACCTCATGGCTTGGTGTTTGCTCTGATATACATTGTCAGCTGTGAGATCTTCTGTAGACAGGGCTGTGTCTGAGCTCTACAGGCAGTTCTTTCTACCTCATGGCTTGGTGTTTGCTCTGATATACATTGTCAGCTGTGAGACCTTATATACAGAGGACTGTGTCTGAGCTCTACAAGCAGTTCTTTCCCCCTCATATCTTGGTGTTTGCTCTGATATACATTGTCAGCTGTGAGACCTTATATACACAGGGCTGAGTCTTGTCCAATCAGATGAATTTACCACCAGTGACTCCAATCAAGGTGAAGAAACATCTCAGAGATGATCAAGAGAAATGGGAGGAGCCTGAGCTAAATGCCAAAGGTCATAGTAAAGGGTCTGAATATTTATGCCTCTGTGAGATTTCAGTTTTCCCTTTTCAATAAATTGATAAAGATTTGTAACATTCTGTGATTAGAATGATGAGGAACGTAAGGAGCAACAATGTGACAAATGACCGGGGGTGAAGACTTTCTGGATACATTGTATATAGTGGGGGGTGAAGACTTTCTGGATACACTGTATATAGTGACCGGGTGTGAAGACTTTCTGGATACATTGTATATAGTGACTGGGGGGGGGGTGAAGACTTTCTGGATACATTGTATATAGTGACCGGGGGTGAAGACTTTCTGAATACATTGTATATAGTGACCGGGGGGGAAGACTTTCTGGATGCATTGTATATAGTGACTGGGGGGGGGGGGGGGTGAAGACTTTCTGGATACATTGTATATAGTGACCGGGGGTGAAGACTTTCTGGATACATTGTATATAGTGACCGGGGGGGAAGACTTTCTGGATGCATTGTATATAGTGACCAGGGGTGAAGACTTTCTGGATACATTGTATATAATGATCGGGGGTGAAGACTTTCTGGATACATTGTATATAGTGACCTGAGGGTGAAGACTTTCTGGATACATTGTATATAGTGACCGGGGGGGGAAGACTTTCTGGATACATTGTATATAGTGACTGAGGGGGTGAAGACTTTCTGGATACATTGTATATAGTGACTGAGGGGGTGAAGACTTTCTGGATACATTGTATATAGTGACCGGGGATGAAGACTTTCTGGATACATTGTATATAGTGACCGGGGGGGTGAAGACTTTCTGGATACATTGTATATAATGATCGGGGGTGAAGACTTTCTGAATACATTGTATATAGTGACCGGGGGGGAAGACTTTCTGGATACATTGTATATAGTGACCGGGGGTGAAGACTTTCTGGATACACTGTATATAGTGACCGGGGGTGAAGACTTTCTGGATACATTGTATATAGTGACCGGGGGGGGAAGACTTTCTGGATACATTGTATATAGTGATCGGGGGTGAAGACTTTCTGGATACATTGTATATAGTGATCGGGGTGAAGACTTTCTGGATAAATTGTATATAGTGACCGGGGGGGAAGACTTTCTGGATACATTGTATATAGTGACCGGGGGGGAAGACTTTCTGGATACATTGTATATAGTGACCGGGGGGTGAAGACTTTCTGGATACATTGGATATAGTGACCGGGGGTGAAGACTTTCTGGATACATTGTATATAGTGACCGGGGGGGGGGAAGACTTTCTGGATACATTGTATATAGTGACCGGGGGGTGAAGACTTTCTGGATACATTGTATATAGTGACCAGGGGTGAAGACTTTCCGGATACATTGTATATAGTGACCGGGGGTGAAGACTTTCTGGATACATTGTATATAGTGACCGGGGGTGAAGACTTTCTGGATACATTGTATATAGTGACCGGGGGTGAAGACTTTCTGGATACATTGTATATAGTGACCGGGGGTGAAGACTTTCTGGATACATTGTATATAGTGACCGGGGGGTGAAGACTTTCTGGATACATTGTATATAGTGACCGGGGGTGAATACTTTCTGGATACATTGTATATAGTGACCGGGGGTGAAGACTTTCTGGATACATTGTATATAGTGACCGGGGGTGAAGACTTTCTGGATACATTGTATATAGTGACCGGGGGTGAAGACTTTCTGGATACATTGTATATAGTGACCGGGGGTGAAGACTTTCTGGATACATTGTATATAGTGACCGGGGGGTGAAGACTTTCTGGATACATTGTATATAGTGACCGGGGGTGAAGACTTTCTGGATACATTGTATATAGTGACCGGGGGTGAAGACTTTCTGGATACATTGTATATAGTGACCGGGGGTGAAGACTTTCTGGATACATTGTATATAGTGACCGGGGGGTGAAGACTTTCTGGATACATTGTATATAGTGACCGGGGGTGAATACTTTCTGGATACATTGTATATAGTGACCGGGGGTGAAGACTTTCTGGATACATTGTATATAGTGACCGGGGGTGAAGACTTTCTGGATACATTGTATATAGTGACCGGGGGTGAAGACTTTCTGGATACATTGTATATAGTGACCGGGGGTGAAGACTTTCTGGATACATTGTATATAGTGACCGGGGGGTGAAGACTTTCTGGATACATTGTATATAGTGACCGGGGGTGAAGACTTTCTGGATACATTGTATATAGTGATCGGGGGTGAAGACTTTCTGGATACATTGTATATAGTGACCGGGGGTGAAGACTTTCTGGATACATTGTATATAGTGACCGGGGGTGAAGACTTTCTGGATACATTGTATATAGTGACCGGGGGGTGAAGACTTTCTGGATACATTGTATATAGTGACCGGGGGGTGAAGACTTTCTGGATACATTGTATATAGTGACCGGGGGTGAAGACTTTCTGGATACATTGTATATAGTGACCGGGGGTGAAGACTTTCTGGATACATTGTATATAGTGACCGGGGGTGAAGACTTTCTGGATACATTGTATATAGTGACCGGGGGTGAAGACTTTCTGGATACATTGTATATAGTGACCGGGGGTGAAGACTTTCTGGATACATTGTATATAGTGACCGGGGGGTGAAGACTTTCTGGATACATTGGATATAGTAACCGGGGGTGAAGACTTTCTGGATACATTGTATATAGTGACCGGGGGTGAAGACTTTCTGGATACATTGTATATAGTGATCGGGGGTGAAGACTTTCTGGATACATTGTATATAGTGACCGGGGTGAAGACTTTCTGGATACATTGTATATAGTGACCGGGGGTGAAGACTTTCTGGATACATTGTATATAGTGATCGGGGGTGAAGACTTTCTGGATACATTGTATATAGTGACCGGGGGTGAAGACTTTCTGGATACATTGTATATAGTGACCGGGGGTGAAGACTTTCTGGATACATTGTATATAGTGATCGGGGGTGAAGACTTTCTGGATACATTGTATATAGTGACCGGGGGTGAAGACTTTCTGGATACATTGTATATAGTGACCGGGGATGTAGACTTTCTGGATACATTGTATATAGTGACTGGGGGGGTGAAGACTTTCTGGATACATTGCATATAGTGACCGGGAGTGAAGACTTTCTGGATACATTGTTTCTCTTTCCTATTTTTGGAGGACTCACTATGATGGTGCTGGACCCTTCTTTCCCATCCCCCAGAGCGGCCTCAGCTGTTCTCAGGATTCTGTATAAAGGAGTACTCCGGTGGAAAACTTTTTTATTTTATCAACCGATTCCAGAATGTCAAACAGATTTGTAAATTACGTCTATTAAAAAAAATCTTAATCCTTCCAGTATTTATTAGTGGCTGTATACTACAGAGGAAATTCTTTTCTTTTTGGATTTCTTTCCAGTCTGACCACAGTGCTCTCTGCTGACACCTCTGTCCATGTCAGGAACTGTCCAGAGCAGGAGCAAATCCCCATAGCAAACATATGCTACTCTGGACAGTTCCTAAAATGGACAGAGGTGTCAGCAGAGAGCACTGTGGTCATGACAGAAAAGAAATCCAAAAAGAAAAGCATTTCCTCTGTATTATTCAGCCGCTCATAAGTACTGGAAGGATTAAGAATTTTTTATAGAAGTAATTTACAAATCTGGCACCAGTTGATTTAATAAAAAAAAAAAGTTTAAAGAGTACCCCTCTAAGCAAAAGTTACATTTAGGGCTTTTAAGTGTTTGGGTTCTTGTGGTTGTGGCCGTTCAGGGGTTAATGGTCGGGGGGGTTGGGAGATAACATCCAGCTGGCCCTGACCTGAGGGAGGGGCCAGCGACAGCCGGACACAGGGGCCACAGGCGGCCATTGTTATTATAGGTCACTAATATCTGATCTGTACACGAATCAAAAGATTTTTCCTATTGATGGATCTATTGTTTCCCAAACAGGGTGCCTCCAGCTGTTGCAAAACTACAACTCCCAGCATTTCCGGACAGCCTTTGGCTGGGGCGTCACTACGTTAAAACTTTCGGTGCACCTGCCCCAAATGTGATCCGCTGGTGCCCGTATGAACCCCTGCTGTGTCTGTGCTGGCAAACGTTAGCCGCGCGCCGGGGGGACACCTGCTTTATTGATTACAGTACCGTAGGGCTGGCCCTTTAACAGACCGGGGGCTGCTGGGAACAGACGTGCGTGCCGCGGTGCGCAGGGACAGAAGCAGTGGCGGATCGGCCTGAAAATTCCCCCCGCACTATAGCATGGTGGAATGGGACAGCTCCCGCTCCACCAATCCCTCCCCCTTCCGCACGCCGTTCCATTTTTGCAAAGTGAGCGCAGCAGGGAAACCATCCACTGCAGGCGCCATGACGTCACATCATCACGTCACATCATCACGTCACATCATCACGTCACATCATCACGTCACATCATCACGTCACATCATCACGTCACATCATCACGTCACATCATCACGTCACATCATCACGTCACATCATCACGTCACATCATCACGTCACATCATGGCGTCACATCATCACGTCACATCATCACGTCACATCATCACGTCACATCATCACGTCACATCATCACGTCACATCATCACGTCACATCATCGCGTCACATCATCACGTCACATCATCACGTCACATCATGGCGTCACATCATCACGTCACATCATCGCGTCACATCATCACGTCACATCATCACGTCACATCATCACGTCACATCATCACGTCACATCATCACGTCACATCATCACGTCACATCATCACGTCACATCATCACGTCACATCATCGCGTCACATCATCACGTCACATCATCACGTCACATCATCACGTCACATCATGGCGTCACATCATCACGTCACATCATCACGTCACATCATCACATCATCACGTCACATCATCACGTCACATCATCACGTCACATCATGACGTCACATCATCACGTCACATCATCACGTCACATCATCACGTCACATCATCACGTCACATCATCACTTCACATCATCACGTCACATCATCACGTCACATCATCACGTCACATCATCACGTCACATCATCACGTCACATCATCACGTCACATCATCACGTCACATCATCACGTCACATCATCGCGTCACATCATCACGTCACATCATCACATCATCACGTCACATCATGGTGTCACATCATCACGTCACATCATCGCGTCACATCATCACGTCACATCATCACGTCACATCATCACGTCACATCATCACGTCACATCATCACGTCACATCATCACGTCACATCATCACGTCACATCATCGCGTCACATCATCACGTCACATCATCACGTCACATCATCACGTCACATCATGGCGTCACATCATCACGTCACATCATCACGTGACATCATCACATCATCACGTCACATCATCACGTCACATCATCACGTCACATCATCACGTCACATCATCACGTCACATCATCACGTCACATCATCGCGTCACATCATCACGTCACATCATCACATCATCACGTCACATCATGGTGTCACATCATCACGTCACATCATCGCGTCACATCATCACGTCACATCATCACGTCACATCATCACGTCACATCATCACGTCACATCATCACGTCACATCATCACGTCACATCATCACGTCACATCATCGCGTCACATCATCACGTCACATCATCACGTCACATCATCACGTCACATCATGGCGTCACATCATCACGTCACATCATCACGTGACATCATCACATCATCACGTCACATCATCACGTCACATCATCACGTCACATCATGACGTCACATCATCACGTCACATCATCACGTCACATCATCACGTCACATCATCACGTCACATCATCACGTCACATCATCACGTCACATCATCACGTCACATCATCACGTCACATCATCACGTCACATCATCACGTCACATCATCACGTCACATCATCACGTCACATCATCACGTCACATCATCACGTCACATCATCGCGTCACATCATCACGTCACATCATCACATCATCACGTCACATCATCACGTCACATCATCGCGTCACATCATCGCGTCACATCATCACGTCACATCATCACGTCACATCATCACGTCACATCATCACGTCACATCATCACGTCACATCATCACGTCACATCATGGCGTCACATCATCACGTCACATCATGGCGTCACATCATCACGTCACATCATCACGTCACATCATCACGTCACATCATCACGTCACATCATCACGTCACATCATCACGTCATCACGTCACATCATGGCGTCACATCATCACGTCACATCATCACGTCACATCATCACGTCACATCATGGCGTCACATCATCACGTCACATCATGGCGTCACATCATCACGTCACATCATCACGTCACATCATCACATCACATCATCACGTCACATCATCACGTCACATCATCACGTCACATCATCACGTCACATCATCACGTCACATCATGGCGTCACATCATCACGTCACATCATCACGTCACATCATCACATCACATCATCACGTCACATCATCACGTCACATCATCACGTCACATCATCACGTCACATCATCACGTCACATCATCACGTCACATCATCACGTCACATCATGGCGTCACATCATCACGTCACATCATGGCGTCACATCATCACGTCACATCATCACGTCACATCATCACATCACATCATCACGTCACATCATCACGTCACATCATCACGTCACATCATCACGTCACATCATCACGTCACATCATCACGTCACATCATCACGTCACATCATGGCGTCACATCATCACGTCACATCATGGCGTCACATCATCACGTCACATCATCACGTCACATCATCACATCACATCATCACGTCACATCATCACGTCACATCATCGCGTCACATCATCACGTCACATCATCACATCACATCATCACGTCACATCATCACGTCACATCATCGCGTCACATCATCACGTCACATCATCACGTCATCACGTCACATCATCACGTCACATCATCACGTCACATCATCACGTCACATCATGGCGTCACATCATCACGTCACATCATCACGTCACATCATCACGTCACATCATCACGTCACATCATCACGTCACATCATCACGTCACATCATGGCGTCACATCATCACGTCACATCATGGCGTCACATCATCACGTCACATCATCACGTCACATCATCACGTCACATCATCACGTCACATCATCACGTCACATCATCACGTCACATCATCACGTCACATCATCACGTCATCACGTCACATCATGGCGTCACATCATCACGTCACATCATCACGTCACATCATCACGTCACATCATGGCGTCACATCATCACGTCACATCATGGCGTCACATCATCACGTCACATCATCACGTCACATCATCACATCACATCATCACGTCACATCATCACATCACATCATCACGTCACATCATCACGTCACATCATCACGTCACATCATCACGTCACATCATCACGTCACATCATCACGTCACATCATGGCGTCACATCATCACGTCACATCATGGCGTCACATCATCACGTCACATCATCACGTCACATCATCACATCACATCATCACGTCACATCATCACATCACATCATCACGTCACATCATCACGTCACATCATCACGTCACATCATCACGTCACATCATCACGTCACATCATCACGTCACATCATGGCGTCACATCATCACGTCACATCATCACGTCACATCATCACGTCACATAATCACGTCACATCATCACGTCACATCATCACGTCACATCATGGCGTCACATCATCACGTCACATCATCACGTCACATCATCGCGTCACATCATGGCGTCACATCATCACGTCACATCATCACGTCACATCATCACGTCACATCATCACGTCACATCATCACGTCATCACGTCACATCATGGCGTCACATCATCACGTCACATCATGGCGTCACATCATCACGTCACATCATGGCGTCACATCATGGCGTCACATCATCACGTCACATCATCACGTCACATCATCACGTCACATCATCACGTCACATCATCACGTCACATCATCACGTCACATCATGGCGTCACATCATCACGTCACATCATGGCGTCACATCATCACGTCACATCATCACGTCACATCATCACGTCACATAATCACGTCACATCATCACGTCACATCATCACGTCACATCATCACGTCACATCATCACGTCACATCATCACGTCACATCATCGCGTCACATCATCGCGTCACATCATCGCGTCACATCATCACGTCACATCATCACGTCACATCATCACGTCACATCATCACGTCACATCATCACGTCACATCATCACGTCACATCATCACGTCACATCATCGCGTCACATCATCGCGTCACATCATCACGTCACATCATCACGTCATCACGTCACATCATCACGTCACATCATCACTTCACATCATCACGTCACATCATGGCGTCACATCATCACGTCACATCATCACGTCATCACGTCACATCATCACGTCACATCATCACGTCATCACGTCACATCATCACGTCACATCATCACGTCACATCATCACGTCACATCATCACGTCACATCATCACGTCACATCATCGCGTCACATCATGGCGTCACATCATCGCGTCACATCATGGCGTCACATCATCACGTCACATCATGGCGTCACATCATGGCGTCACATCATCACGTCACATCATCACGTCACATCATCGCGTCACATCATCACGTCACTTCATCGCGTCACATCATCGCGTCACATCATCACGTCACATCATGGCGTCACATCATCACGTCACATCATCACGTCACATCATCACGTCACATCATCACGTCACATCATCGCGTCACATCATCGCGTCACATCATCACGTCACATCATCACGTCACATCATCACGTCACATCATCGCGTCACATCATGGCGTCACATCATCACGTCACATCATCACGTCACATCATCACGTCACATCATCACGTCACATCATCACGTCACAACATTACGTCACATCATCACGTCACATCATCGCGTCACATCATCACGTCACATCATCACGTCACATCATCACGTCACATCATCACGTCACATCATCACGTCACATCATCGCGTCACATCATCACGTCACATCATCACGTCACATCATCGCGTCACATCATCACGTCACATCATCACGTCACATCATCACGTCACATCATGGCGTCACATCATCGCGTCACATCATCACGTCACATCATCACGTCACATCATCACGTCACATCATCACGTCACATCATCACGTCACATCATCGCGTCACATCATCACGTCACATCATCACGTCACATCATCGCGTCACATCATCGCGTCACATCATCACGTCACATCATCACGTCACATCATGGCGTCACATCATCACGTCACATAATCACGTCACATCATCACGTCACATCATCACGTCACATCATCACGTCACATCATCACGTCACATCATCACGTCACATCATCACGTCACATCATCACGTCACATCATCACGTCACATCATCACGTCACATCATGGCGTCACATCATCACGTCACATCATCACGTCATCACGTCACATCATCACGTCATCACGTCACATCATCATGTCACATCATCACGTCACATCATCACGTCACATCATCACGTCACATCATCACGTCACATCATCACGTCACATCATGGCGTCACATCATCACGTCACATCATGGTGTCACATCATCACGTCACATCATCACGTCACATCATCACGTCACATCATGGCGTCACATCATCGCGTCACATCATCACGTCACATCATCATGTCATATCATCACGTCACATCATCACGTCACATCATCACGTCACATCATCACGTCACATCATCACGTCACATCATCACGTCACATCATCACGTCACATCATCACGTCACATCATCACGTCACATCATCACGTCACATCATCACGTCACATAATCACGTCACATCATCACGTCACATCATCACGTCACATCATCACGTCACATCATGGCGTCACATCATCACGTCACATCATCACGTCACATCATCGCGTCACATCATCACGTCACATCATCGCGTCACATCATCACGTCACATCATCACGTCACATCATGGCGTCACATCATCACGTCACATCATCACGTCACATCATCACGTCACATCATCACGTCACATCATCACGTCACATCATCACGTCACATCATCACGTCACATCATCACGTCACATCATCACGTCACATCATGGCGTCACATCATCACGTCACATCATCACGTCACATCATCACGTCACATCATCACGTCACATCATCACGTCACATCATCACGTCACATCATCACGTCACATCATCACGTCACATCATCACGTCACATCATCACGTCATCACGTCACATCATGGCGTCACATCATCACGTCACATCATGGCGTCACATCATGGCGTCACATCATCACGTCACATCATCACGTCACATCATCACGTCACATCATCACGTCACATCATCACGTCACATCATCACATCATCACATCATCACGTCACATCATCACGTCACATCATCACGTCACATCATCACGTCACATCATCACGTCACATCATCACGTCACATCATCACGTCCCCGCAGCTCACACTCTGCAAGCATAGAACAGCGTATGAGAAGGTGACGCTGCGGAGCCAGACAGAGCTGGAGTGCTATATGGGGGGGGGGGGGGGGCAAATGTCGGGGGCCCTTATATATGATGGGGCACATGACAAAGGGCCATTATATGTGAGGGGCAGATGACAGGGGGGTATTATATGTTAGGGGTCATGTGCCTGTCACATATAGTGACCCCCTGTTATGTGCCCCTGACTTATAATGTGCCCTTTTATGTGTAAGTCAGGGGCAGATGTCAGGGGGCCATTATATGTGAGGGGCACATGACAGGGGCCATTTTAAGTGAGGGGCAAATGCGAAGGGGGCATTATATGTGGCGGGCACATGATAGGGTGGCTCACCTGTCATGTGCCCCCTACATATAATGCCCCCTTGACATTTGCCCCTCACTTATAATGCCCCCTGTCATGTACCCCTCACATTTAATACCACCCTGTCATCTGCCCCTCACATATAATGGCCCCTGACATTTGCCCCTCACTTATAATGCCCCCTGTCATGTACCCCTCACATATAATACCACCCTGTCATCTGCCCCTCACATATAATGGCCCCTGACATTTGCTCTTCACCTATAATGCCCCCTGTCATTTTCCCCTCACATATAATACCCCCTGTCCTGTGCCCTTCACATATAATACCCCCTGTCCTGTGCCCTTCACATATAATGCCCCCTGAGGGGCAGGACAGGGGGAATTATATGTGAGGGGGTAGGACAGGGGGCATTATATGTGAGGGGCACAGGACAGAGGGCATTATTATTATGTGGGGCGGGGGAGGGGGGGGCAGAGTGTTTACCCCAGAAATTCTTTCTATATACACTATTCCTCTGGAATGCTGGTTTGGTTTTTATGGACCACAATACATTATGGTATTGTATTTAGAGGATGCACAGCAAGGTTATATTCAAGAGTGCAGTATGTGGTAGTATTATATTCAGAGAGTGCAGTATGTGGTAGTATTATATTCAGAGAGTGCAGTATGTGGTAGTATTATATTCAGAGAGTGCAGTATGTGGTAGTATTATATTCAGAGAGTGCAGTATGTGGTAGTATTATATTCAGAGAGTGCAGTATGTGGTAGTATTATATTCAGAGAGTGCAGTATGTGGTAGTATTATATTCAGAGAGTGCAGTATGTGGTAGTATTATATTCAGAGAGTGCAGTATGTGGTAGTATTATATTCAGAGAGTGCAGTATGTGGTAGTATTATATTCAGAGAGTGCAGTATGTGGTAGTATTATATTCAGAGAGTGCAGTATGTGGTAGTATTATATTCAGAGAGTGCAGTATGTGGTAGTATTATATTCAGAGAGTGCAGTGTGTGGTAGTATTATATTCAGAGAGTGCAGTATGTGGTAGTATTATATTCAGAGAGTGCAGTATGTGGTAGTATTATATTCAGAGCGTGCAGTGTGGTAGTATTATATTCAGAGGGTGCAGTGTGTGGTAGTATTATATTCAGAGAGTGCAGTATGTGGTAGTATTATATTCAGAGAGTGCAGTGTGTGGTAGTATTATATTCAGAGAGTGCAGTGTGTGGTAGTATTATGTTCAGAGAGTGCAGTATGTGGTAGTATTATATTCAGAGAGTGCAGTATGTGGTAGTATTATATTCAGAGAGTGTAGTATGTGGTAGTAATATATTCATAGAGCGCAGTAGGAGGTTGAATATAATACTACCACATACTGCACTCTCTGACTATAATACTGAGAGTGCAGTATGTGGTAGTTTTATATTCAGAGGGCACAGTGTGTGGTAGTAATATATTCAGAGGGTACGGTGTGTGGTAGTAATATATTCAGAGGGTACAGTGTGTGGCGGTTTTATATTCAGAGGGTACAGTGTGTAGTAGTATTATATTCAGATGGTATGGTGTGTGGCAGTATTATATACAGAGGCTATAGTGTGTTCTAGTATTTTCAGAGTGTGTAGAGAGTGCCAGAATTATATTCAAAGGATACAGTGTTTGGCAGTATTATAATAATTATTGTTTTCATATAAAGGATCAGAATGCGCTGACATAGTGAGGAGACGTCTGGGCATCAAGTTCTGCAGGGAGAACATTTAGCTGGAACAAGTCCCGTGGTATATACATCTGAATTAGATAAGGAAAGACTATAGAGAAGACGTCACCTGTAGTCACTGATATCCTTGTGTATTCTCCTCACTATAGAGAAGACGTCACCTGTAGTCACTGATATCATTGTGTATTCTCCTCACTATAGTGAAGATGTCACCTGTAGTCAATGATACCATTGTGTATCCTCCTCACTATAGAGAAGATGTCACCTGTAATCACTGATATCATTGTGTATTCTCCTCACTATAGAGAAGACATCACCTGTAGTCACTGATATCATTGTACATTCTCCTCACTATAGAGAAGACGTCACCTGAAGTCACTGATATCATTGTGTGTTCTCCTCACTATAGAGAAGACGTCACCTGTAATCACTGATATCATTGTGTATTCTCCTCACTATAGAGAAGACATCACCTGTAGTCACTGATATCATTGTACATTCTCCTCACTATAGAGAAGACGTCACCTGAAGTCACTGATATCATTGTGTGTTCTCCTCACTATATAGAAGATGTCACCTGTAATCACTGATATCATTGTGTATTCTCCTCACTATAGAGAAGACGTCACCTGTAGTCACTGATATCATTGTGTATTCTCCTCACTATAGAGAAGACGTCACCTGTAGTCACTGATGTCATTGTGTATTCTCCTCACTATAGAGAAGACGTCACCTGTTGTCACTGATATCATTGTGTATTCTCCTCACTATAGAGAAGACGTCACCTGTAGTCACTGATATCATTGTGTATTCTCCTCACTATAGAGAAGACGTCACCTGTAGTCACTGATATCATTGTGTATTCTCCTCACTATAGAGAAGACGTCACCTGTTGTCACTGATATCATTGTGTATTCTCCTCACTATAGAGAAGACGTCACCTGTAGTCACTGATATCATTGTGTATTCTCCTCACTATAGAGAAGACGTCACCTGTAGTCACTGATATCATTGTGTATTCTCCTCACTATAGAGAAGACGTCACTTGTAGTCACTGATATCATTGTGTATTCTCCTCACTATAGAGAAGACGTCACCTGTAATCACTGATATCATTATGTATTCTCCTCACTATAGAGAAGACGTCACCTGTAATCACTGATATTATTGTGTATTCTCCTCACTATAGAGGAGACGTCACCTGTAATCACTGATATCATTGTGTATCCTCCTCACTATAGAGAAGACGTCACCTATAATCACTGATATCATTGTGTATTCTCCTCACTATAGAGAAGACGTAACCTGTAGTCACTGATATCATCGTGTATTCACCTCACTATAGAGAAGACGTCACCTGTAGTCACTGATATCATTGTGTATTCTCCTCACTATAGAGAAGACGTCACCTGTAGTCACTGATATCATTGTGTATTCTCCTCACTATAGAGAAGACGTCACCTGTTGTCACTGATATCATTGTGTATTCTCCTCACTATAGAGAAGACGTCACCTGTAGTCACTGATATCATTGTGTATTCTCCTCACTATAGAGAAGACGTCACCTGTAGTCACTGATATCATTGTGTATTCTCCTCACTATAGAGAAGACGTCACCTGTTGTCACTGATATCATTGTGTATTCTCCTCACTATAGAGAAGACGTCACCTGTAGTCACTGATATCATTGTGTATTCTCCTCACTATAGAGAAGACGTCACCTGTAGTCACTGATATCATTGTGTATTCTCCTCACTATAGAGAAGACGTCACCTGTAATCACTGATATCATTATGTATTCTCCTCACTATAGAGAAGACGTCACCTGTAATCACTGATATTATTGTGTATTCTCCTCACTATAGAGGAGACGTCACCTGTAATCACTGATATCATTGTGTATCCTCCTCACTATAGAGAAGATGTCACCTGTAGTCACTGATATCATTGTGTATTCTCCTCACTATAGAGAAGATGTCACCTGTAGTCACTGATATCATTGTGTATGCTGCCTGACTGTCCCATCAGAGCTGTAGTTCTGCAGTTATGAAACAACTCCCAGCATAACCTTACCACATACTTAAGGTCATACTGGGAGCTGTAGTTTTAAATGGTAAAAATTGGTATATTTGATTATTATAGTTGAAGTAATTTTCCGCAGCGCTCTACAGCACAAGCATCCATCACTTCTCTCCAAGTAGGGAACCTGTTAAAAACTTGAACCCCCTACTACTGCTGCTGTCACCTGAACCCCACCTCAGCTTAGAACATAGAGTGGTCTCACCTAATAATCCGTGCTATGGCTATAACGCTCCTCATTTGCACTTATATTCCCTGTCCTGAAGTAACGTCAGCTGACAGCCAATAAGAATAACCCCTACCTCAAACCCCAATGCAAGGGACATTTTTTTATAGTCATGCGACATTAAGTGGCCCCGCCCCTTGGCCCCTCCTTTTTGTGTCTCCACCCTCAGCCACGTCCATGGCCCATGCCCTGGATCTTTTGGAGACCTAGCAATGCCCCTGCTGTCCGGGCATGCTGGGAGTTGTAGTATTGCAACAACTGGAGGCACACTGGTTGTAAAACACTGTGCACAGCTGCAGCCCTTTATCTCCTGCGCAGAACTGCAGCCGCTTATCTCCTGCGCAGAGCTGAAGACATTGATCTCCTGCGCAGAGCTGCAGCCGCTTGTCTTCTGCGCAGAGCTTCAACTGCTTATCTCCTGTGCAGAGCTGCAGCCGCTTATCTGCTGCGCAGAGCTGAAGCTGCTTATCTCCTGCGCAGAGCTGCAACCGCTTATCTCCTGTGCAGAGCAGCAGCCGCTTATCTCTTGCGCAGAGCTGCAGCCGCTTATCTCCTGCGCAGAGCTGCAGCCGTTTATCACCTGCGCAAAGCTGCAGCCGCTTATCTCCTGCGCAGAGCTGCAGCCGCTTATCTCCTGCGCAGAGCTGCAGCCGCTTATCTGCTGCGCAGAGCTGCAGCCGCTTATCTCCTGTGCAGAGCTGCAGCCGCTTATCTCCTGCGCAGAGCTGCAGCCTCTTATCTCCTGCGCAGAGCTGCAGCCGCTTAACTCCTGCGCAGAGCTGCAGCCTCTTATCTCCTGTGCAGTGCTGCAGCTGCTGATCTCTTGCTCAGTGCTGCAGCCGCTGATCTCTTGCTCAGTGCTGCAGCTGCTGATCTCCTGCTCAGTGCTGCAGCCGTTTATCTCCTGCGCAGAGCTGCCGCCGCTTATCTCCTGCGCAGAGCTGTAAATGACCACTAAGCAGATTCCAGCTCCAGATACATCTCTCCCCGATCCCTGAGATCCCATCAATCCACTCAGCGGAAGCTTCCAGGACAGAATTGGAACCCGCAGCGCGTCTGTTTATGTTTCAGATATTTTGCTGACTTTTCTTTTTTTTATTGACTTTAATGAGGAAATCAAAACCTGCAAATAACTTTCTGCAGCGATTCTGTTTATTGTGCATTTCCCCTAAGGCTATGTTCACACCGCAGACTGCAGGCCCAGCAGATCATTGATCAGTCAGATCGGTGCTTTGCTAGTCCTGCCTGAGGGAGACTCTATTAGTAGATTGGTCCAGCAAAGAGGCCTCAGGAAACCTCCCGCTGCCAAGGAAACCAATCAGTACCCCGCAGTCACATTGTGGGGGTGCCGATTGGACAGTTGACAGCCGCCGCTCCTGTCACAAAACCTCTTAAATGCCGACATCAACGTGATCACTGATGTCAGTCATTAACAGTAAGCCCTACCCCCAACAAACTCCTCCCCCATAGTGAGCCTTACCCCAACAAACTCCTCCCCCATAGTGAGCCTCACCTCAACAAACCCCTCCCCCATAGTGAGCCTTACCCCCAACAAACCCCTCCCCATAGTGAGCCTCACCCCAACAAACTCCTCCCCCATAGTGAGCCTCCCCCCAACAAACTCCTCCCCCATAGTGAGCCTCCCCCAACAAACTCCTCCCCCATAGTGAGCCTTACCCCCAACAAAACCCTCCCCATAGTGAGCCTCACCCCAACAAACCCCTCCCCCATAGTGAGCCTTACCCCCAACAAACCCCTCCCCATAGTGAGCCTCACCCTAACAAACTCCTCCCCCATAGTGAGCCTCACCCCCAACAAACTCCGCCCCATGGTGAACCTCACCCCCAACAAACTCCGCCCCATGATGAGCCTCACCCCCAACAAACTCTGCCCCATGGTGAGCCCCCCCCCCCCCATGGGAAGTTACACTCACTGAACCTCATCCTGTTCCTAGAGAAAATGATAACTCCATCCAGAGAGAAGACTTCAATAGGTTAAAGGGAACCATAGGGGGTAAAAAGAAAAAGGCATGACCAGGAGGACTGGCACTGACCCCTACGTAGACAATGGGAGGGGCAATAAAATTCTCACACCCTTTTAAACTGGACAGGGATTTCCATTAAATCTCCAATATGGTGGGAACACGAATGACAAAAGAAGAATGATCCAGGATTAGTAAACACTTCTCCGACATCTGTTGGTCTAAAAACCCTCCTCCCCTCCCCCCTCAGCCAGGTCTAAATATACCCGACCCTCTTCTCCATGATCGCCAGTGACCGCATTTCTTCTTTCTTTCTAATGTGTTTTATTGCTTTGTGATTCCTGTGGGCAGTCACTCCGCAGTGATGAGGGCACTCTGCAGTGATCAGGAGCGGTCACTCCACAGTAATCAGGGGTCGGCACTCCATAGTGATCAGGGGTCGGCACTCCACAGTGATCAGGGGTGGGCACTCTGCAGTGGTCAGGGGCAGTCACTCCGCAGTGATCAGGAGCGGTCACTCCACAGTAATCAGGGGTCGGCACTCCATAGTGATCAGGGGTCGGCACTCCACAGTGATCAGGGGTGGGCACTCTGCAGTGGTCAGGGGCAGTCACTCTGCAGTGATCAGGAGCGGTCACTCCACAGTAATCAGGAGCGGTCACTCCACAGTGATCAGGGGTCGGCACTCCACAGTGATCAGGGGCGGGCACTCTGCAGTGATCAGGAGCGGTCACTCTGCAGTGGTCAGGGGCAGTCACTCTGCAGTGATCAGGAGCGGTCACTCCACAGTAATCAGGAGCGGTCACTCCACAGTGATCAGGGGTCGGCACTCCACAGTGATCAGGGGCGGGCACTCTGCAGTGATCAGGGGTGGGCACTCTGCAGTAATCAGGAGCGGTCACTCCACAGTGATCAGGGACCGGCACTCCGCAGTGATCAGGGGCGGTCACTCCGCAGTGGTCAGGGGTGGGCACTCTGCAGTGATCAGGGGTGGGCACTCTGCAGTAATCAGGAGCGGTCACTCCACAGTGATCAGGGACCGGCACTCCGCAGTGATCAGGGGCGGTCACTCCGCAGTGGTCAGGGGCGGGAACTCTGCAGTGATCAGGGGTGGGCACTCTGCAGTGATCAGGGGCGGGCACTCTGCAGTGATCAGGAGCGGTCACTCCGCAGTAATCAGGGGTGGGCACTCTGCAGTGATCAGGGGTGGGCACTCTGCAGTAATCAGGAGCGGTCACTCCGCAGTGATCAGGGACCGGCACTCCGCAGTGATCAGGGGCGGTCACTCCACAGTAATCAGGGGTGGGCACTCTGCAGTGATCAGGGGCGGTCACTCCGCAGTGGTCAGGGGCGGGCACTCTGCAGTGATCAGGAGCGGTCACTCTGCAGTGGTCAGGGGCAGTCACTCTGCAGTGATCAGGGGCGGGAACTCTGCAGTGATCAGGGGCAGGCACTTTCAGAGATCGGGGTGGGCACTCCGCAGTGATCAGGGGCAGTCACTCTGCAGTAATAAGGGGCGGGCACTTTGCAGTAATCAGGGGCGGTCACTCTGCAGTAATTAGGAGCAGTTACCCCACAGTGATAAGGGGCGGGCACTCTGCGGTGATCAGGGGCGGTCACTCTGCGGTGATCAGGGGCGGTCACTCTGCGGTGATCAGGGGCGGTCACTCTGCGGTGATCAGGGGCGGTCACTCTGCGGTAGTCAGGGGTGGGCACTCCGTGGTAGTCAGGGGCGGGCACTCCGCGGTAGTCAGGGGCGGGCACTCCACAGTGATCAGTCTACACCTCAGCTCTGCTCCGTCTTTAGCAGCATATAGGTAAGTGCAGTGTAATGGGCTCTACCCATGGGTTCTCCACCCCGGTATAACCTTTATAGCCTCTTTTATGACCAGGTGATTATCTGACATTTCTCAGGACCTTTTATTTGCGGGTTGTATTTTAGATGCTGTAATAAGATTGTATTTTGCTGTATACATTTAACAACCCCCAGGAAGACAGAAGGAGGTGGGGGAGGGGATGGGGCGGTATATACCTCCAGGATTACCAGGGCAGGTGCTCGGTGGTCACAGATCTTTAGGATCAGAATGTGCTCATGATATCTCCTCTAAATATAACCTGTCCTGAAATACAGTCTGCTGAGCCTGCGGATTCCTGGCAGCGTCCGGGGTCCTCACGGCCGGGGGGGGGGGGATTCAGCGCCCAGTGATCGGAATCTGCTGCAGCCACATGGAAATGTGCAAACCTCATCTCCTGGACTGTAGGATTGATAAAGCCCTGTCCATACTGCTGCGAAATCACGTGCAATAGAGGAAAACCGAGAAATATCCGCCATATAGTGCAGCTCAGTGCTGGTTATATAGAGAAGATGTTATTACAAGACAGAGGGAGACAATAGAGGCTTAAAGGGGTACTCCACCCTAGACATCCAATATACAAAGTATAAGATGTCTGATCGCTGGGACCCTCCTGGGAGGGGGGGGGGGATCTGCAGAAGAAATCACGAGGGTCCCAGCGATCAGACATCTTATACTTTATATAGGGGATAAGATGTCTAGGGGCGGAGTACTCCATTAATATACATAAAGGGGAACAACATGGTAAGAAGGGATTTATATAGGAGAAAAACTACCACAAGAGGAGATAGTGTAATATAGAGGGGATAGTGTAATATAGAGGGGATAGTGTAATATAGAGGGGATAGTGTAATATAGAGGGGATAGTGTAATATAGAGGAGATAGTGTAATATAGAGGGGATAGTGTAATATAGAGGAGATAGTGTAATAAAGAGGAGATAGTGTAATATAGAGGAGATAGTGTAATATAGAGGGGATAGTGTAATATAGAGGAGATAGTGTAATATAGAGGAGATAGTGTAATATAGAGGGGATAGTGTAATATAGAGGGGATAGTGTAATATAGAGGAGATAGTGTAATATAGAGGGGATAGTGTAATATAGAGGGGATAGTGTAATATAGAGGAGATAGTGTAATATAGAGGGGATAGTGTAATATAGAGGAGATAGTGTAATATAGAGGAGATAGTGTAATATAGAAGAGATAGTGTAATATAGAGGGGATAGTGTAATATAGAGGAGATAGTGTAATATAGAGGGGATAGTGTAATATAGAGGAGATTGTGTAATATAGAGGAGATAGTGTAATATAGAGGGGATAGTGTAATATAGAGGAGATAGTGTAATATAGAAGAGATAGTGTAATATAGAGGGGATAGTGTAATATAGAGGAGATAGTGTAATATAGAGGAGATAGTGTAATATAGAGGGGATAGTGTAATATAGAGGATATAGTGTAATATAGAGGGGATAGTGTAATATAGAGGGGATAGTGTAATATAGAGGAGATAGTGTAATATAGAGGGGATAGTGTAATATAGAGGAGATAGTGTCATATAGAGGGGATAGTGTAATATAGAGGGGATAGTGTAATATAGAGGGGATAGTGTAATATAGAGGGGATAGTGTAATATAGAGGGGATAGTGTAATATAGAGGAGATAGTGTAATATAGAGGGGATAGTGTAATATAGAGGGGATAGTGTAATATAGAGGGGATAGTGTAATGTAGAGGGGATAGTGTAATGTAGAGGAGATAGTGTAATGTAGAGGAGATAGTGTAATGTAGAGGAGATAGTGTAATATAGAGGGGATAGTGTAATATAGAGGAGATAGTGTAATATAGAGGGGATAGTGTAATATAGAGGGGATAGTGTAATATAGAGGGGATAGTGTAATATAGAGGGGATAGTGTAATATAGAGGAGATAGTGTAATATAGAGGGGATAGTGTAATATAGAGGAGATAGTGTAATAAAGAGGAGATAGTGTAATATAGAGGAGATAGTGTAATATAGAGGGGATAGTGTAATATAGAGGAGATAGTGTAATATAGAGGAGATAGTGTAATATAGAGGGGATAGTGTAATATAGAGGGGATAGTGTAATATAGAGGAGATAGTGTAATATAGAGGGGATAGTGTAATATAGAGGAGATAGTGTAATATAGAGGAGATAGTGTAATATAGAAGAGATAGTGTAATATAGAGGGGATAGTGTAATATAGAGGAGATAGTGTAATATAGAGGGGATAGTGTAATATAGAGGGGATAGTGTAATATAGAGGGGATAGTGTAATATAGAGGGGATAGTGTAATATAGAGGAGATAGTGTAATATAGAGGGGATAGTGTAATATAGAGGAGATAGTGTAATAAAGAGGAGATAGTGTAATATAGAGGAGATAGTGTAATATAGAGGGGATAGTGTAATATAGAGGAGATAGTGTAATATAGAGGAGATAGTGTAATATAGAGGGGATAGTGTAATATAGAGGGGATAGTGTAATATAGAGGAGATAGTGTAATATAGAAGAGATAGTGTAATATAGAGGGGATAGTGTAATATAGAGGAGATAGTGTAATATAGAGGGGATAGTGTAATATAGAGGAGATTGTGTAATATAGAGGAGATAGTGTAATATAGAGGGGATAGTGTAATATAGAGGAGATAGTGTAATATAGAAGAGATAGTGTAATATAGAGGGGATAGTGTAATATAGAGGAGATAGTGTAATATAGAGGAGATAGTGTAATATAGAGGGGATAGTGTAATATAGAGGATATAGTGTAATATAGAGGGGATAGTGTAATATAGAGGGGATAGTGTAATATAGAGGAGATAGTGTAATATAGAGGGGATAGTGTAATATAGAGGAGATAGTGTCATATAGAGGGGATAGTGTAATATAGAGGGGATAGTGTAATATAGAGGGGATAGTGTAATATAGAGGGGATAGTGTAATATAGAGGGGATAGTGTAATATAGAGGAGATAGTGTAATATAGAGGGGATAGTGTAATATAGAGGGGATAGTGTAATATAGAGGGGATAGTGTAATGTAGAGGGGATAGTGTAATGTAGAGGAGATAGTGTAATGTAGAGGAGATAGTGTAATATAGAGGGGATAGTGTAATATAGAGGAGATAGTGTAATATAGAGGGGATAGTGTAATATAGAGGGGATAGTGTAATATAGAGGAGATAGTGTAATATAGAGGGGATAGTGTAATATAGAGGAGATAGTGTAATATAGAGGAGATAGTGTAATATAGAGGAGATAGTGTAATATAGAGGAGATAGTGTAATATATAGAGGAGATAGTGTAATATAGAGGAGATAGTGTAATATAGAGGAGATAGTGTAATATAGAGGGGATAGTGTAATGTAGAGGAGATAGTGTAATGTAGAGGGGATAGTGTAATGTAGAGGGGATAGTGTAATATAGAGGAGATAGTGTAATATAGAGGGGATAGTGTAATATAGAGGAGATAGTGTAATATAGAGGGGATAGTGTAATATAGAGGGGATAGTGTAATATAGAGGGGATAGTGTAATATAGAGGAGATAGTGTAATATAGAGGAGATAGTGTAATATAGAGGAGATAGTGTAATATAGAGGGGATAGTGTAATATAGAGGAGATAGTGTAATATAGAGGGGATAGTGTAATATAGAGGAGATAGTGTAATATAGAGGGGATAGTGTAATGTAGAGGAGATAGTGTAATGTAGAGGAGATAGTGTAATATAGAGGGGATAGTGTAATATAGAGGGGATAGTGTAATATAGAGGAGATTGTGTAATATAGAGGGGATAGTGTAATAAGAGGAGATAGTGTAATATAGAGGAGATAGTGTAATATAGAGGGGATAGTGTAATATAGAGGGGATAGTGTAATATAGAGGGGATAGTGTAATATAGAGGAGATAGTGTAATATAGAGGGGATAGTGTAATATAGAGGGGATAGTGTAATATAGAGGAGATAGTGTAATATAGAGGAGATAGTGTAATATAGAGGAGATAGTGTAATATATAGAGGAGATAGTGTAATATAGAGGAGATAGTGTAATATAGAGGGGATAGTGTAATATAGAGGGGAAAGTTTTCTGCAGTAATATCAGGAAGTATTACTTTACTGAGAGAGTAGTGGATGCATGGAATAGCCTTCCTGCAGAGATGGTCGCTGCAAATACAGTGAAGGAGTTTAAACATGCATGGGAGAAGCATAAGGCTATCCTTCATATAAGATAGGGATAAGGCTATCCTTCATATAAGATAGAGATAGGTATAAGGCTATTCTTCATATAAGATAGGGATAGGTATAAGGCTATCCTACATATAAGATAGGGATAGGTATAAGACTATCCTTCATATAAGATAGAGATAGATATAAGGCTATTCTTCATATAAGATAGGGATAGGTATAAGGCTCCTTCATATAAGATAGAGATAGGTATAAGGCTATCCTTCATATAAGATAGGGATAGGTATAAGCCTATCCTTCATATAAGATAGAGATAGGTATAAGGCTATCCTTCATATAAGATAGAGATAGGTATAAGGCTATCCTTCATATAAGATAGAGATAGGTATAAGGCGATCCTTCATATAAGATAGAGATAGGTATAAGGCTATCCTTCATATAAGATAGAGATAGGTATAAGGCTATCCTTCATATAAGATAGAGATAGGTATAAGGCTATCCTTCATGTAAGATAGAGATAGGTATAAGGCTATCCTTCATATAAGATAGTGATAGAGGTAAGGCTATCCTTCATATAAGATAGGGATAGGTATAAGGCTATCCTTCATATAAGATAGAGAAAGGTATAAGGCTATCCTTCATATAAGATAGAGATAGGTGTAAGGCTATCCTACATATAAGATAGAGATAGGTATAAGGCTATCCTTCATATAAGATAGGGATAGGTGTAAGGCTATCCTTCATATAAGATAGAGATAGGTAGAAGGCTATCCTTCATATAAGATAGAGATAGGTGTAAGGCTATCCTTCATATAAGATAGGGATAGGTATAAGGCTATCCTTCATATAATATAGAGATAGGTATAAGGTTATCCTTTATATAAGATAGAGATAGGTATAAGGCTATCCTTCATATAAGATAGAGATAGGTATAAGGCTATCCTTCATATAAGATAGAGATAGGTATAAGGCTCCTTCATATAAGATAGAGATAGGTATAAGGCTATCCTTCATATAAGATAGGGATAGATATAAGGATATCCTTCATATAAGATAGGGATAGGTATAAGGCTATCCTTCATATAAGATAGGGATAGGTATAAGGCTATCCTACATATAAGATAGAGATAGGTGTAAGGCTATCCTTCATATAAGATAGAGATAGGAATAAGGCTCCTTCATATAAGATAGAGATAGGAATAAGGCTCCTTCATATAAGATAGGGATAGGTATAAGGCTCCTACATATAATATAGAGATAGGTATAAGGCTATCCTTCATATAAGATAGAGATAGGAATAAGGCTCCTTCATATAAGATAGGGATAGGTATAAGGCTATCCTTCATATAAGATAGAGATAGGTATAAGGCTATCCTTCATATAAGATAGAGATAGGTATAAGGCTCCTTCATATAAGATAGAGATAGGTATAAGGCTATCCTTCATATAAGATAGGGATAGATATAAGGATATCCTTCATATAAGATAGGGATAGGTATAAGGCTATCCTTCATATAAGATAGGGATAGATATAAGGATATCCTTCATATAAGATAGGGATAGGTATAAGGCTATCCTTCATATAAGATAGAGATAGGTGTAAGGCTATCCTTCATATAAGATAGAGATAGGAATAAGGCTCCTTCATATAAGATAGAGATAGGAATAAGGCTCCTTCATATAAGATAGGGATAGGTATAAGGCTCCTACATATAATATAGAGATAGGTATAAGGCTATCCTTCATATAAGATAGAGATAGGAATAAGGCTCCTTCATATAAGATAGAGATAGGAATAAGGCTCCTTCATATAAGATAGGGATAGGTATAAGGCTATTCTTCATATAAGATAGAGATAGGTAGAAGGCTATCCTACATATAAGATAGAGATAGGTATAAGGCGATCCTTCATATAAGATAGGGATAGGTATAAGGCTATACTTCATATAAGATAGAGATAGGAATAAGGCTATCCTTCATATAAGATAGAGATAGGTAGAAGGCTATCCTACATATAAGATAGAGATAGGTATAAGGCGATCCTTCATATAAGATAGGGATAGGTATAAGGCTATTCTTCATATAAGATAGAGATAGGTAGAAGGCTATCCTACATATAAGATAGAGATAGGTATAAGGCGATCCTTCATATAAGATAGGGATAGGTATAAGGCTATACTTCATATAAGATAGAGATAGGTGTAAGGCTATCCTTCATATAAGATAGAGATAGGTATAAGGCTATCCTTCATATAAGATAGAGATAGGTATAAGGCTATCCTTCATATAAGATAGAGATAGGTATAAGGCTATCCTTCATATAAGATAGAGATAGGTATAAGGCTATCCTTCATATAAGATAGAGATAGGTATAAGGCTATCCTTCATATAAGTTAGAGATAGGAATAAGGCTATCCTTCATATAAGATAGAGATAGGTAAAAGGCGATCCTACATATAAGATAGAGATAGGTATAAGGTTATCCTTCATATAAGATAGAGATAGGTATAAGGCTATCCTTCATATAAGATAGAGATAGGTATAAGGCTATCCTACATATAAGATAGAGATAGGTATAAGGCTATCCTTCATATAAGATAGAGATAGGTATAAGGCTATCCTTCATATAAGATAGAGATAGGTAAAAGGCTATCCTTCATATAAGATAGAGATAGGTATAAGGCTATCCTTCATATAAGATATGGATAAGGCTATCCTTCATATAAGACAGGACCAGGGACTATTCAGAATATTGGTCAGACTAGATAGGACGAATGGTTCTTTTCTGCCGTCACCTTTTAGGTCTTTATTAATTTGACTTATTTTGTCCATATTCTTCTCCCCACCTCGGACCCCTGATTATTTCCATTAAATCGTTTCCATAGTAACCAAACAGATACAATGTATAGAAGGGCCGGGTCTGGCTGCTGATTGGCTGCTCCCAGCTCATTAATGTCGGGATGTTTGAAAAGAGACTAAAGGTGATTTATTCCTCGTCCCGAGGTTTTTCCATTGTTACCGATTCGGAGATTTCACAGAAGAAAAGACCAGAGCGGCCGTCATGGAAAATAAACAGACGTCTGTACAGATCCCAGAGACGGGATCAGGGACATTCCTGCTGCAGCACCTCTTTACCCAAGTCATGGATCTGACAGGGTCATCAATCTACGTACATTTTCTCTTAAAGAGATATTCCCATCTGGGACACAGATGACGTATCCCAAGAAATAAACAGCAGCCTAGAACATTGGAACAGATGCTCAGCAGTGAGGTGTCATTACCTGCAGGAATATTGTGCTTAGATCAGTGTTTCCCAACCAGGGTGACTCCAGATGTTGCAAAACTACAACTTCCAGCATGCCCGGACAGCCTTCGGCTGTCCGGGCATGCTGGGGGTTGTAGTTTTGCAACACCTGGAGGCACCTGGTGGGGAAACACTGGCTTAGATACATATTCCTGGCTCTTCTTACAGCACAGGCCTTATGTGAGGGGCAATTTATTTTTTGGGGGGGGCTCCAGAATAGTTCAATGCAAGAACTGATGTATTGAATGACTGGGAGGTGGCGCCACCTACTGGGCACATGTATAAATAACAGGGCCAACTGATTCGATGGAGCTCGGCCTATGGTGGTGTTTTTTTATACCCAGTAAAATGGCATTGCTATAACTGGACAATAATGTAGGGGGGGAATATATATATATATATATATATATATATATATATATATATATTTATTTATATTAGTTAGGAGTAGCCGTATTAGTCCAGTGATGCAAAATCATCTGTAATTGATATACACACACACAAACATTTTTTTAAATATATTTAGAATTCATGCATTCATTTTCTCTACAGTTTCTCCCCCCCCCCCAAAAAAAAAAATTCTTCAATAGAAATCCTTGATAAAAAAAAATAAAAAATGTTTTTTTTTAAATAAATATTTAAATAAATCACACGAATTGTAAAGAAAAGGATGCAGGATTAAAAAAAAAAAGCCTGAGAGTTGTGATACCCAACTACTACTCCCAGCATGCCCTGAATGCTAAAAGACACGTTGGTAGTTTTGCTACATCTGTAGAAATATTGCAACAGTTTAGTTTGGGCATGATGGGAGTTGTAGGTTTGCAACAGCTGGAGCCACGCTGGATGGAAAACACCGATCTAAAAGAATAATCAAGGGCGTTTGTTACTTTTAAGCAACAGCGCCACCTAGAGTAAAGAGCAAGCTTGAGCGCCCTGCATGTAAGGAAGTATTGGAGGGTTTTAACCCATTTTCGTTCAGGGATGGTGGGGACCACCTAAACCCCAGGTCACATATCACCCAAAAACATAAACCAATAAATACTTTATTCCTCTCTGTCCAAATGTATCAGCACTAAAAGCATTTATTACAAACCTACAGAAAAGTCAAATAACGGAGCAAATTGTAACACAGTAACGCTCCCCCCTGCTCCGGCCCCGAACATAAATAAAAACATGATTGGGGGGGGCACATACATTTCATATAAAAGAGTCTGGGAATGGTCAGGAAAATAAGTCGAAAACAGTAGAAAAACGATCACTGCGTCACAAATACATTAAAGGGATTATCCTGGAATTATTTATTTTTTTTATATATCAACTGGCTCCGGAAAGTGAAACAGATTTGTAAATGACTTATTTAAAAAAATCTTAATCCTTCCAATAATTATCAGCTACTGAAGTTGAGTTGTTCTTTTCTGTCTGATAACAGTGCTCTCTGCTGACATCTCTGCTTGTCTCAGGAACTGCACAGAGTAGAAGAGGTTTGCTATGGGGATTTGCTTCTACTCTGGACAGTTCCCGAGACACGTGTCATCAGAGAGCACTTAGACAGAAAAGAACAACTTAATCTTTTCAGTACTTATGAGCTGATGAAGTTAAGATTTTTTGAGAGAAGTAATTTACAAATCTGCTTCATTTTCTGGAGCCAGTTGGGAAAAAAAAAAATAAAAAAAAAAAAAGTTTTTTCCTGGATGACCCCTTTAAGTAAAAGCCATTACATCCCGGGCAGAGATAATCGGCCACGGCAACGTTCTACCCACGGCAGTGAGAGCAGGTTGTGTGTATCTGTGCAGACCGGATACGCTAAAAACCAATTCAGCTCTGCTACATCTGTATCACATGCAGCTCTGTTCGGAAACGCATAAAACTCCAGCAACAGCCAGAGCTGCGGTAACAACTCTGCCATTTGCACAAAATAGAATCCTAGAATACAGCGCGCAGCGGAATATCCCGTGTGAACACGACCTCTCTCAATGCTGCGCAGCAGAGCGTGCTCGGTGCAGTCACTGGACCAGGAGGGGGATGGGCTTTCCAAAATCTTAGGAGCTTTGCAGAATTTTGAATGGTAACATCTCCATCATTTGACATAAATGTAACCAGTGTCAATATAATTTAAAGGGGTACTCCACTGAAATTTTTATTTTTTTTAAATCAACTGATGCCAAAAAGTTAAACAGATTTGTAAACTGCTTCTATTTAAAAATCTTAATCCTTCCAGGACTTATCAGCTGTTGTATGCTCTACAGGAAGTTCTTTTCTTTTTGAATTTCTTCTTTTCTGTCTGACCACAATGCTCTCTGCCGACACCTCTACCAATGTCAGGAACTGTCCAGACTACAAGCAAATGCCCATAGCAAACCTCTCCTGTTCTGGACATAGGTGTCAGAGAGCACTGTGGTCAGACAGAAAAGAAATCCAAAAAGAAAAGAACTTCCTGTGGATCATATAGCAGCTGATAAGTACTGGAAGGGTTAAGATTTTTTTTAAATAGAAGTAATTTACATATTTAAGACCAGTTAAAAAAAAATATATAAATAATTTTTTTTTTCTCCCAGTAGAGCACCCCTTTAAATGTTCAGTAACTTTCTAAGATCTCTGCTTGCTGTCCGTTAAATTGTAACCACCTTATATATCTTTAAAACAATTTGGCTACAACTGTATCCAGTCTAGACTATCCTCTTCAGGATCTCCAACAAACCCTCAGCTCAGTAGAATAGAGTCTGTAGAGGTTTTAAGCCTCTAGATTCCCCAACCAGAGTGCCTCCAGCTGTTGCAAAACAACAACTCCCAGCATGCCCGGACAGCCGTTGGCTGTCCGGGCATGTTGGGAAGTTGTAGTTTTGCAACAAATGAAAGCCACCCTGGCTGGGAAACACTGGTCTACAGATATAAAACAAGAATGTTCTTATTCACTGACAGAAAGCAGAGATCTTGCAAATTGTGAAGAATAGCAAAGTGTATTAGAAAGTTACAGAACGTCTCAGCAGCACTGGGTAAAGGTTACACAAAAGTCAATATTAAAAAATAAAATAAAAAACATGGTACAGGCCACTCCATCTCCTGTGCGCCCCCTAGTGGTAGCCCTTCACTATTGACATATGGAGATGCATATATCAGGGCAGCAATGGAGGATGAAGGAACCCAATCTGCATTGGTGTCCGGAGGCAACAACTCCACCCGAAATATGGTAGAATAAACCCCCCTTAATGGTTCCTGCAGCATCTTACAGACTGATGGGCACAGGCAACTGCCAGCAATGATAAGCTGTGCACGGACCCTGCCGCACACAAGGCACTTGGGACCCTGTTTGGCACAAAAGAAAAAAAAAAAAGGCACAAAAGTTCAGTTTTTTTTTTTTTTAGGAAATGAGGGAGGGGCAGTTCTTTATGCCGCTCTAAAACCATGAAGTGTGAACGCAGACTTAACGTTTCCTATTTTAAAAGACGTCTAAAAGAAATTTCTTATTGAAGTAAAGCTCAATCATTGTTTACTGAATTCGCTACTTTCTAATATACTTTTCATTTCAGTTTCTTAACATTTTCTAGCCCCCCGCTCGCTGACACCGACAGAAAACTTCATCCAGCCGTGTCCAGTCTTAAAGGGGTACTCCACTGAAAAAAAAAAAATAAACTGGTGCCAGAAAGTTAAACAGATTTGTAAATTACTTCTGTTAAAAAAAAAAAAAAAATCTTAATCCTTTCAGTATTTATAAGCTGCTGTATGCTCCACAGGAAGTTGTGTAGTTTCCAGTCTGACCACAGTGCTCTCTACTGCCACCTCTGTCCGTGTCAGGAACTGTCCAGAGCAGGAGAGGTTTGCTATGGGAATTTTCTCCTACTCTGGACAGTTCCTGACATGGACAGAGGTGGCAGTAGAGAGCACTGTGGTCAAACTGGAAAGAACTACACAACTTCCTGTGGAGCATACAGCAGCTGAGAAGTACTGGAAGAATTAAGATTTTTATATAGAAGTAATTTACAAGTCTAACTTTTTTGGCACAAAAAAATAAAATAAAAATAAAATAAAGTTTTCCAGTGGAGTACCCCTTTAACAATGCTCTGTGAGTGCAACGGACCGATACATTGTAACAATTAGGAGAGGCTGAAGATTCTGTAACAACCCCTCAGCTGTATGAGATCTGTAGGGGAGATGGTACAGAAAATCAATTCCTATCAGTGACAGCAAGCAGAGATCCTGAAACTGCTGGAGAATGGAAATACAAAGTAAATGAGAACAATCAGGAGACGAGGACTAAACTTCACATAGAACATGGCTAAAATGACAAGATTCAGGTAAAACAATGTTAAAATGTTCATTACAATCATGATGTGGCCCTGGGATGCAGAGGGATCGGGGCCCGATGATCCGGGAGGGGGGTGGAATGCGTCCGTCGTGTTCTCTACCCCGTCTCCTCCGTACAGTACAAGGAAAGTGCAAGGTAGATTGTTGCGTTTTGGAGCATGTGTCACAATCTCCTTCATATTAACCGCTCGGCCGCCAACGTTCACTAAATCCGGATTAAACCTAAAAATTCTCCCGGTCGGCGCCCGTTCAGGAACAGCGGCTGGAGATGGCACCTCGGGCACGGCACTACTCACGGTCCACATAGCGCACATTGATGGCGCCCGCCGGGCACAGCAGTCCGTGGGTTTTTGGAAGGACACTTTGCGTCTTGGGTGAAGTCTTGATCTGGAATTTCTGGAGGAGCTGAGGGGGAAACGTAACGTTAGATCCAGGATATTCCCCGCGGGGTCTACATTCGGGTTATGGTTCGATATTTACAACTAATTCCACAACGTATCTGTATAATGATCAGAGCGCCACGTGTCTGATCCAGATCTCCTGCATAGGATAGAAATTCTGGATACCTACAGCCACCACTAGGGGAGCTATAGAGCTCACTGCAGACTGATCCACTATATGATGTGTGTAGTGAGGTCTGCGCCCCTGCAGGCCAAAGGAGGAATAGCACCACTAGTACCCACCGCTGAAGAGTCTGTAGGCCAGTTGTCTCCAGCTGAAGCAGAACTACAACTCCCAGCATGCCTAGACCACTGGCCTTCAGACTCTTCAACCCCCCCTTTTATCTTGTCCCGTCTCCCTTATCGGGGGTCCCTGTACCTGTGTGAGCGCCAGGTGGATCTCCAGCTCGGCCACCCTCCTCCCGATGCAGCTGCGGATTCCGTAGCCAAAGGGAATGGAGCCAAAGTTCTCGACTCTGTCCAGGTGGCCGTTCCGTAACCAGCGGCTGGGCTGGAATTCTTCTGCCGTCGGGAAGTAGCCTTCATCGTACGAGGTGGAATAATGGCAGAGCGCCAGCTGGGTCTGGGGGAAAAGAGGAGATCACTGAGTGCACAGGACTACAACCCTCAGCCGCGCCACCGCACAGGACTACAACCCCCAGCCGCGCCACCGCACAGGACTACAACCCCCAGCCGCTCCACCGCACAGGACTACAACCCCCAGCCGCTCCACCGCACAGGACTACAACCCCCAGCCGCGCCACCGCACAGGACTACAACCCCCAGCCGCGCCACCGCACAGGACTACAACCCCCAGCCGCGCCACCGCACAGGACTACAACCCCCAGCCGCGCCACCGCACAGGACTACAACCCCCAGCCGCGCCACCGCACAGGACTACAACCCCCAGCCGCGCCACCGCACAGGACTACAACCCCCAGCCGCGCCACCGCACAGGACTACAACCCCCAGCCGCGCCACCGCACAGGACTACAACCCCTAGCCGCGCCACTGCACAGGACTACAACCCCTAGCCGCGCCACCGCACAGGACTACAACCCCCAGCCGCGCCACCGCACAGGACTACAACCCCCAGCCGCGCCACCACACAGGACTACAACCCCCAGCCGCGCCACTACACAGGACTACAACCCCCAGCCGCGCCACTACACAGGACTACAACCCCCAGCCGCGCCACTACACAGGACTACAACCCCCAGCCGCGCCACTACACAGGACTACAACCCCCAGCCGCGCCACTACACAGGACTACAACCCCCAGCCGCGCCACTACACAGGACTACAACCCCCAGCCGCGCCACTACACAGGACTACAACCCCCAGCCGCTCCACTACACGAACTACAACCCCCAGCCGCTCCACTACACAAGCTTTGATAATCTCCACTATGGACATTTTTATTGGCGCAGCAAAGAGTCTACAGTGATGATGACGACACCTTCCCTCCGATAACAAGATACATTACTATTATCATAAACCACAAGATTCAGAGGCCATGAACCTGTAGATAGCTAGTCCTGATCTCAGCTGAGAAGTGATACAATTGTATCCAGTCTAGACAATGCTCTGTGAGCTAAACATCCTGGACTCCAGACTGATACATTGTACATAGCTAGTCCTGCTCTCAGCTGAGAAGTGATACAATTGTATCCAGTCTAGACAATGCTCTGTGAGCTAAACATCCTGGACTCCAGACTGATACATTGTACATAGCTAGTCCTGATCTCAGCTGAGAAGTGATACAATTGTATCCAGTCTAGACAATGCTCTGTGAGCTAAACATCGTGGACTCCAGACTGATACATTGTACATAGCTAGTCCTGATCTCAGCTGAGAAGTGATACAATTGAATCCAG